>NW_021295839.1:0-100907 GCF_002162155.2 Triticum dicoccoides | reverse complement strand
CTGAGTGTTTTGAGACAGGTGCCATTATAGGATGTTTTTTTTGACCCGTTTCCAGTTTTTGGGTCCGGGCAGTCGAAAAAAAAAAATTGGTCGAAAAAAATTTCGTGCCCATCCTGTCAGTTTGAGCTAGGAAGAGTTTTGAGACACTCGCCATTATAGTGATTTTTCGCAAAAAAAAAAGCAGCAAAAAAAAGAGCGCAAAAAAAAAGAAAAAAGAGCGAAAAAAAATTCAGAGTGTGCTTTTCCCTTGTTTACGTGCCGCGCCGTGATTTTGTTAGTGTTCTAGGCTCGCGTCTCTAGCACAGTCTAGCCTAGGACCAGCACAGTACCGTCGTTGAGCGTTTATTCAACTTTGCATCTCTGAATTGATTATTGCTGCCCTTTTTGCTACCATATTATAAGCCTTCCCAGCTCCACATACATCTACGTCGTGCGTTTTGACTCTCGCTGGTAATCGCTCTATCCAAGCTTTGAGAGTTTTTGACTACAACGGTTGCCGATCACCGCCTGCTGCTGGGTAAGAACTGGTAAGAATTTGAGATTTGCTTGACGGATTTGTGACACCCACCACCACCACTTTTTCGTAGTCTGTAGGATCATATTCTTGTGTGTTTCTATTGCTGCTAACCATGCCAGGATCACAAGCCGACGAGATTGACTGGGAGAATTTATCGAACAAGGAGCTTCATGATAAGTTTCAGCAAATGATGACTGAACAGGTGCAAGATGTGCTGAACAATTTTGAAGAGGCCATGGAGAAGATCACTGGCCTTGAGAAGACGTTCGAAACAAAGCTCGATAACAAGTTTAATGAATTGCTCGCGCGTCTTCCACCACCACCACCCGCTGCACCTAACGCACCTCTCCAACAACAACAACAACAACAACGACTACCTCCACGTCGCGAAGCAGACCTCCGCCGAGCAAGCCGTGTTCCTCTTGCGTTTGGCCAAACTGTTGGTGCTGCTGTTGATACTTCTGTGGCTCCTGCTGCTGATGCGGAGGAGGATGATTATGTGGGAGATTATGAGGATGAGGTTGATCAAAATCAACACTACGTGCAGCCACCTGTACCGCCACCAGCAGGTCTGATGAGGACATCAATACAATTGTTACACCCACAGCCCCTGCTGCTATACATACTGGACCAATTACTAGAGCTCGTGCACGCCAACTAAATTATCAGGTACTTTCGTTTCTTGGTAATGATTCTAATGTTCATGAGAATATGATGCTGCCTAAATTGGATACATTTGTTTTGCTTACAAATGAAGGGCCTAGCTTGGAGAAGGATGAACATTGGAGCAAGAACAAGCATGGAGATGATGGCATGCGCGAGGGGAACAAGAACGGAGTTACAAGTGATGATTTCAGGACTTTGAAGCCACCATAATGTGTGCATGAAGCCTTGGACGAAATATACAAGATGCCACTTCATAAATTTCGTCCCGAGGCTATTTTAGGTGCTGCGTCACCTTATTATTGGGCCAGGCCCATGTAATTTCGAAATACATAAGTATAGGCTATTTTTAGAGTCCGTATGTGTGGGGAAACAAGAGATAGGGTTGATTTCGGACCCCTCCACCAAGGGCCACGAAATCCACCCCCTCTTCCTCCATATATACAGCCCTTAGGGCATCGTTTAGACCTTGGGTTTTGTTTAGATTAAAAGTTCGCCATAGCTGCAACTTCGCGTACTTCGTTTGTGTTCAACGACCAGACAAAGGCGTTACAGAACCCCACCTTGATCAATAAAGCTTTCATCTTATATTCGCAATATCCAGATTGCAATCTCAGTTTCTTGCTTGTTCTTCGTTTGCTCGCAGGAAACAGACCCTCGTGGTCAGGTTGATCGTGCTCCGGCGTGGTCAATAACCTCTCGGAGTTGGTTTAGCGATTGCTAAGGCGCGACGTCCTCGCACGTTCGTAGTCGGATCGTCAAAGTCGACTTCCACCAAAGCGAAATCCACCATCTCATCGAAAGACGGGACACCTTTGCCTCTATCAGGTAGTCTATTTTGATGATATACTGATTTATAGCAGATCTTTGGAAGAACATTTGGAACATTTACGTGCTGTTTTTATTGCTCTACGTGATGCACGTTTGTTTGGTAACCTTGGGAAGTGCACCTTTTGCACCGACCGAGTATCTTTTCTTGGCTATGTTGTTACTCCACAGGGAATTGAAGTTGACAAAGCCAAGATTGAAGCTATTGAGAGTTGGCCGCAGCCCAAAACGGTCACACAAGTGAGGAGTTTTCTTGGCCTCGCTGGATTCTATAGGCGTTTTGTGAGAGATTTCAGCACCATTGCTGCACCTCTCAACGAGCTTACAAAGAAGGATGTGCCTTTTGTTTGGGGTACCGCACAGGAAGAAGCCTTCACGGTATTGAAAGATAAGTTGACACATGCTCCTTTACTCCAACTTCCTGATTTTAATAAGACTTTTGAGCTTGAATGTGATGCTAGTGGAATTGGATTAGGAGGTGTGTTATTACAAGATGGCAAACCTGTTGCATACTTTTCTGAAAAATTGAGTGGGCCTAGTCTGAATTATTATACTTATGATAAAGAATTATATGCTCTTGTTCGGACTTTAGAAACATGGCAACATTATTTATGGCCCAAAGAATTTGTTATACATTCTGATCATGAATCTTTGAAACATATTAAAAGTCAAGCTAAACTGAATCGTAGACATGCTAAATGGGTTGAATTCATTGAGACTTTCCCTTATGTCATTAAACACAAGAAGGGAAAAGAAAATGTTATTGCTGATGCATTGTCTCGTCGCTATACTATGCTTTCACAACTTGACTTCAAAATATTTGGTTTGGAGACCATCAAAGATCAATATGTGCATGATGCTGATTTTAAAGATGTAATGCAGAATTGTAAAGAAGGAAGAATGTGGAACAAGTTTGTCGTTAAAGATGGATTTGTGTTTCGTGCTAACAAGCTATGCATTCCAGCTAGCTCCGTTCGTCTTTTGTTGTTGCAGGAAGCGCATGGAGGAGGATTAATGGGACATTTTGGCGTGAAGAAGACGGAGGACGTACTTGCTACACATTTCTTTTGGCCAAAGATGAGACGGGATGTTGAGCGTTTTATTGCTCGATGCACTACATGTCAAAAAGCTAAGTCACGACTCAATCCTCATGGTTTATATATGCCTTTGCCTGTACCTAGTGTTCCTTGGGAGGCTATATCTATGGACTTTGTCTTAGGTTTACCTCGAACAAAGAAGGGGAGGGATAGCATATTTGTTGTCGTGGATAGATTCTCGAAAATGGCACACTTTATACCATGTCATAAAAGCGATGATGCTGTTAATGTTGCTGATTTGTTCTTTCGTGAAATTATTCGCTTGCATGGTGTGCCAAATACTATTGTTTCAGATCGTGATACTAAATTTCTTAGCCACTTTTGGAGATGTTTATGGGCTAAGTTGGGGACTAAACTGCTTTTTAGTACTACTTGTCACCCCCAAACTGATGGACAAACTGAAGTAGTCAATAGAACGTTGTCTACTATGCTTAGGGCTGTTTTGAAGAATAATAAGAAAATGTGGGAGGAATGCTTGCCTCATATTGAATTTGCTTATAATCGTTCATTGCATTCTACTACTAAGATGTGCCCTTTTGAAGTTGTGTATGGTTTCCTACCTCGTGCACCTATTGATTTGTTGCCTCTTCCATCTTCGGAGAAGGTTAATTTTGACGCTAAACAACGTGCTGAATTGATTTTAAAAATGCATGAGTTAACTAAGGAAAACATTGAGCGCATGTGATAGAGGCAAAGGTGTCCCGTCTTTCGATGAGATGGTGGATTTCGCTTTGGTGGAAGTCGACTTTGACGATCCGACTACGAACGTGCGAGGACGTCGCGCCTTAGCAATCGCTAAACCAACTCCGAGAGGTTATTGACCACGCCGGAGCACGATCAACCTGACCACGAGGGTCTGTTTCCTGCGAGCAAACGAAGAACAAGCAAGAAACTAAGATTGCAATCTGGATATTGCGAATATAAGATGAAAGCTTTATTGATCAAGGTGGGGTTCTGTGACGCCTTTGTCTGGTCGTTGAACACAAACGAAGTACGCGAAGTTGCAGCTATGGCGAACTTTTAATCTAAACAAAACCCAAAGTCTAAACGATGCCCTAAGGGCTGTATATATGGAGGAAGAGGGGGGAATTTCGTGGCCCTTGGTGGAGGGGTCCGAAATCAACCCTATCTCTTGTTTCCCCACACATACGGACTCTAAAAATAGCCTATACTTATGTATTTCGAAATTACATGGGCCTGGCCCAATAATAAGGTGACGCAGCACCTAAAATAGCCTCGGGACGAAATTTATGAAGTGGCATCTTGTATATTTCGTCCAAGGCTTCATGCACCCATTATGATTGCTTCAAAGTCCTGAAATCATCACTTGTCACTCCGTTCTTGTTTCCCTTGCGCATGCCATCATCTCCATGCTTGTTCTTGCTCCAATGTTCATCCTTCTCCAAGCTAGGCCCTTCATTTGTAAGCAAAACAAATGTATCCAATTTAGGCAGCATCATATTCTCATGAACATTAGAATCATTACCAAGAAACGAAAGTACCTGGTAATTTAATTGGCGTGCACGAGCTCTAGTAATTGGTCCAGTATGTATAGCAGCAGGGGCTGTGGGTGTAACAATTGTATTGATGTCCTCATCAACTATACTCTTGTTCATAAGGATAAAAATATTACTTTGCTTCCTATGACTCCTGATTCCATTTTGAAAGATGATATTAATAGAGCTAATAAAGCAAAACAGGAGACGAATAAGAGTGAAAATCAGATTGTGGCAAAAGAATTTGAGCAACAAATGAAGCCTAATAATAAACCATCTAGTGTTGCTTCTGAAATTAAATTGAAAAGTGCATGTTTATTTGCCACCAAATCTGATATTGATGAGCTAGATTTCAGCAAATCTGTTTGCTATGCTTTTGTGTGCAAAGAGGCATTATTTTCATTCGAGGACGTGCCTTCCTCTTTGCCTCCTGCTGTCACTAACATTTTGCAGGAGTTCGCTGACGTCTTTCCACAAGACGTGCCACCGGGATTACCGCCTATTCGAGGGATTGAGCATCAAATTGACTTAATTCCCGGTGCTTCACAGCCAAACCGTGCACCATACCGTACCAATCCAGAGGAGACGAAGGAGATTATGCGTCAAGTACAAGAGCTGCTCGACAAAGGTTATATACGCGAATCCCTTAGTCCTTGTGCTGTTCCTATTATTCTAGTGCCGAAAAAGGATGGTACATCATGTATGTGTGTTGATTGTAGAGGCATTAATAATATTACTATTCGTTATCGTCATCCTATTCCTAGGCTAGATGATATGCTTGATGAATTGAGTGGCTCTACAATATTCTCCAAAGTTGATTTGCGTAGTGGATACCATCAAATTCGTATGAAATTCGGAGATGAATGGAAAACAGCATTTAAAACTAAGTTTGGATTATATGAGTGGTTAGTCATGCCTTTTGGGTTAACTAATGCGCCTAGTACTTTCATGAGACTAATGAACGAAGTTTTACGTGCTTTCATTGGACGATTTGTGGTAGTCTATTTTGATGATATACTGATTTATAGCAGATCTTTGGAAGAACATTTGGAACATTTACGTGCTGTTTTTATTGCTCTACGTGATGCACGTTTGTTTGGTAACCTTGGGAAGTGCACCTTTTGCACCGACCGAGTATCTTTTCTTGGCTATGTTGTTACTCCACAGGGAATTGAAGTTGACAAAGCCAAGATTGAAGCTATTGAGAGTTGGCCGCAGCCTAAAACGGTCACACAAGTGAGGAGTTTTCTTGGCCTCGCTGGATTCTATAGGCGTTTTGTGAGAGATTTCAGCACCATTGCTGCACCTCTCAACGAGCTTACAAAGAAGGATGTGCCTTTTGTTTGGGGTACCGCACAGGAAGAAGCCTTCACGGTATTGAAAGATAAGTTGACACATGCTCCTTTACTCCAACTTCCTGATTTTAATAAGACTTTTGAGCTTGAATGTGATGCTAGTGGAATTGGATTAGGAGGTGTGTTATTACAAGATGGCAAACCTGTTGCATACTTTTCTGAAAAATTGAGTGGCCTAGTCTGAATTATTCTACTTATGATAAAGAATTATATGCTCTTGTTCGGACTTTAGAAACATGGCAACATTATTTATGGCCCAAAGAATTTGTTATACATTCTGATCATGAATCTTTGAAACATATTAAAAGTCAAGCTAAACTGAATCGTAGACATGCTAAATGGGTTGAATTCATTGAGACTTTCCCTTATGTCATTAAACACAAGAAGGGAAAAGAAAATGTTATTGCTGATGCATTGTCTCGTCGCTATACTATGCTTTCACAACTTGACTTCAAAATATTTGGTTTGGAGACCATCAAAGATCAATATGTGCATGATGCTGATTTTAAAGATGTAATGCAGAATTGTAAAGAAGGAAGAATGTGGAACAAGTTTGTCGTTAAAGATGGATTTGTGTTTCGTGCTAACAAGCTATGCATTCCAGCTAGCTCCGTTCGTCTTTTGTTGTTGCAGGAAGCGCATGGAGGAGGATTAATGGGACATTTTGGCGTGAAGAAGACGGAGGACGTACTTGCTACACATTTCTTTTGGCCAAAGATGAGACGGGATGTTGAGCGTTTTATTGCTCGATGCACTACATGTCAAAAAGCTAAGTCACGACTCAATCCTCATGGTTTATATATGCCTTTGCCTGTACCTAGTGTTCCTTGGGAGGCTATATCTATGGACTTTGTCTTAGGTTTACCTCGAACAAAGAAGGGGAGGGATAGCATATTTGTTGTCGTGGATAGATTCTCGAAAATGGCACACTTTATACCATGTCATAAAAGCGATGATGCTGTTAATGTTGCTGATTTGTTCTTTCGTGAAATTATTCGCTTGCATGGTGTGCCAAATACTATTGTTTCAGATCGTGATACTAAATTTCTTAGCCACTTTTGGAGATGTTTATGGGCTAAGTTGGGGACTAAACTGCTTTTTAGTACTACTTGTCACCCCCAAACTGATGGACAAACTGAAGTAGTCAATAGAACGTTGTCTACTATGCTTAGGGCTGTTTTGAAGAATAATAAGAAAATGTGGGAGGAATGCTTGCCTCATATTGAATTTGCTTATAATCGTTCATTGCATTCTACTACTAAGATGTGCCCTTTTGAAGTTGTGTATGGTTTCCTACCTCGTGCACCTATTGATTTGTTGCCTCTTCCATCTTCGGAGCAGGTTAATTTTGATGCTAAACAACATGCTGAATTGATTTTAAAAATGCATGAGTTAACTAAGGAAAACATTGAGCGTATGAATGCTAAATATAAACTTGCTGGAGATAAGGGTAGAAAACATGTTGTGTTTGCACCTGGAGATCTTGTTTGGTTACATTTGCGTAAGGATAGATTTCCTGATTTGCGCAAATCAAAGTTAATGCCACGTGCTGATGGTCCCTTTAAGGTGTTAGAGAAAATAAATGATAATGCATATAAACTTGAGCTGCCTGCAGGTTTTGGGGTTAGTCCCACTTTTAACATTGCAGATTTGAAGCCTTATTTGGGTGAGGAAGATGAACTTTCGTCGAGAACGACTTCATTTCAAGAAGGGGAGGATGATGAGAACATCAATACAATTGTTACACCCACAGCCCCTGCTGCTATACATACTGGACCAATTACTAGAGCTCGTGCACGCCAACTAAATTACCAGGTACTTTCGTTTCTTGGTAATGATTCTAATGTTCATGAGAATATGATGCTGCCTAAATTGGATACATTTGTTTTGCTTACAAATGAAGGGCCTAGCTTGGAGAAGGATGAACATTGGAGCAAGAACAAGCATGGAGATGATGGCATGCGCAAGGGGAACAAGAACGGAGTTACAAGTGATGATTTCAGGACTTTGAAGCCACCATAATGGGTGCATGAAGCCTTGGACGAAATATACAAGATGCCACTTCATAAATTTCGTCCTGAGGCTATTTTAGGTGCTACGTCACCTTATTATTGGGCCAGGCCCATGTAATTTCGAAATACATAAGTATAGGCTATTTTTAGAGTCCGTATGTGTGGGGAAACAAGAGATAGGGTTGATTTCGGACCCCTCCACCAAGGCCACGAAATTCCCCCCTCTTCCTCCATATATACAGCCCTTAGGGCATCGTTTAGACTTTGGGTTTTGTTTAGATTAAAAGTTCGCCATAGCTGCAACTTCGCGTACTTCGTTTGTGTTCAACGACCAGACAAAGGCGTCACAGAACCCCACCTTGATCAATAAAGCTTTCATCTTATATTCGCAATATCCAGATTGCAATCTTAGTTTCTTGCTTGTTCTTCGTTTGCTCGCAGGAAACAGACCCTCGTGGTCAGGTTGATCGTGCTCCGGCGTGGTCAATAACCTCTCGGAGTTGGTTTAGCGATTGCTAAGGCGCGACGTCCTCGCACGTTCGTAGTCGGATCGTCAAAGTCGACTTCCACCAAAGCGAAATCCACCATCTCATCGAAAGACGGGACACCTTTGCCTCTATCACACATCCTTCTTTGTAAGCTCGTTGAGAGGTGCAGCAATGGTGCTGAAATCTCTCACAAAACGCCTATAGAATCCAGCGAGGCCAAGAAAACTCCTCACTTGTGTGACCGTTTTGGGCTGCGGCCAACTCTCAATAGCTTCAATCTTGGCTTTGTCAACTTCAATTCCCTGTGGAGTAACAACATAGCCAAGAAAAGATACTCGGTCGGTGCAAAAGGTGCACTTCCCAAGGTTACCAAACAAACGTGCATCACGTAGAGCAATAAAAACAGCACGTAAATGTTCCAAATGTTCTTCCAAAGATCTGCTATAAATCAGTATGTCATCAAAGTAAACTACCACAAATCGTCCAATGAAAGCACGTAAAACTTCGTTCATTAATTTCATGAAAGTACTAGGTGCATTAGTTAACCCAAAAGGCATGACTAACCACTCATATAATCCAAACTTAGTTTTAAATGCTGTTTTCCATTCATCTCCCAATTTCATACGAATTTGATGGTAGCCACTACGCAAATCAACTTTGGAGAATATTGTAGAGCCACTCAATTCATCAAGCATATCATCGAGCCTAGGAATAGGATGACGATAACGAATAGTAATATTATTAATGCCTCTACAATCAACACACATACGTGATGTACCATCCTTTTTCGGCACTAGAATAATAGGAACAGCACAAGGACTAATGGATTCGCGTATATAACCTTTGTCGAGAAGCTCTTGTACTTGGCGCATAATCTCCTTCGTCTCCTCTGGATTGGTACGGTATGGTGCACGGTTTGGCAGTGAAGCACCGGGAATTAAGTCAATCTGATGCTCAATCCCTCGAATAGGCGGTAATCCCGGTGGCATGTCTTGTGGAAAGACGTCAGCGAACTCCTGCAAAATGTTAGTGACAGCAGGAGGCAAAGAGGAAGGCACGTCCTCGAATGAAAATAATGCCTCTTTGCACACAAAAGCATAGCAAACAGATTTGCTGAAATCTAGCTCATCAATATCAGATTTGGTGGCAAATAAACATGCACTTTTCAATTTAATTTCAGAAGCAACACTAGATGGTTTATTATTAGGCTTCATTTGTTGCTCAAATTCTTTTGCCACAATCTGATTTTCACTCTTATTCGTCTCCTGTTTTGCTTTATTAGCTCTATTAATATCATCTTTCAAAATGGAATCAGGAGTCATAGGAAGCAAAGTAATATTTGTATCCTTATGAACAAGAGTATAGTGATTGTTTCTACCATGGTGTACAGAGTTTTTATCAAATTGTCATGGTCTACCAAGTAATAAGGAACATGCTTGCATAGGTACCACATCACAATCAACATAATCAGCATATGTAGAGATACTAAAATGCACACGAACAGTATGTGTTACCTTAACCTTGCCGCTGTTGTTGAACCATTGGATGTAGTAAGGATGTGGATGTGGTCTTGTGGTGAGAGAAAGCTTCTCCACCATCTCCATGCTAGCCAAGTTGTTGCAGCTCCCTCCGTCTATTATGACGTGCAGAGAACGTTCCTTCACAACTCCCTTGGTATGGAACAAATTGTGCCTCTGATTTTGCTCAGCTTGTGTGACCTGCACACTCAAAACACGTTGAGCAACTAAACATTCATACCTGTCAGCGTCTTCAGGAGCCATGTATTGCGTCTCATGATCAGAATCATCTCCACCATGTTCTTCACGTGTAATAAGAGCCAAAGTCTCCTCATCATAGTCACTAGCGGACTCATATCCACCATCCGCGGTAGCAATCATCACACACGGAGATTTGCATTCTCTCGCATAATGACCTCCTCCCTTACAACGACGACAAATAATATCACTTGTGTGCCCTGTTGATGCTATGGAAGAAGAAGAACGCTGTGCAGGCCCCGCCTGTTTTCTTGTATCACGGCTGGAGGTGGCACCGGATGGAGGTGCTGGTGCAGTTGAAGTAGAAGATGCACGTGGTGTCCATGATGAAGGTCGGCCTGCAGAAAAGTTAGTTCGCCCCAATGCTTGTCGATCCTGCACTTCACGTTCAGCTTTACAAGCAAGATGGAATAAACGAGTGATATTAGTATACTCCTTATAGTCTAGAATGGTCTGAATCTCTCTATTTAATCCACCCAGAAAACGTGCAAGCATAGCTTCATTCTCCTCAACAATACCACATCTAATCATGCCAGTTTGTAATTCCTGATAATATTCTTCTACAGAATTTTTCCCTTGTCTTAAACGCTGCAATTTTTGAAGCAATTCATGTTGATAATATGGTGGAACCCAACGCGTATGCATAGCAGTTTTCAAAGCAGCCCAAGTAGTTGGAATAGGATATAATCTACAATGTTCAGACCACCATACACATGCAAAACTAGTGAAAGCACAAACAGCAGCAGCAACCCGTCTCTCCTCAGGATATTGTAAACATGTAAAACGTTGTTCAGTTTCTAATTCCCAAGTAAGATATATATCAGGAACATATCTACCCTCAAATAGTGGAATATTCAATTTCAGTTTAGGAATATGGACATCATCTCGTACCTGAGGTGGTGGTGCAGGCCTACCATTACAAATATATACCTGAGGTCGACCTGCTGGTGGTGGTGCTGGTGGGTGCACGTAGTTCTGATTTTGATCAACCTCATCCTCATTATCGCCCGCATACTCATCATCCTCCTGGGTACCAGCAGCAGCAGTAGCAGGAGTCAAAGAAGCATCAATAACAGGAACAGCAGCACCAGAAGTTTGGCCATCCTCAATAGGAACACGCTTCGCTCGGCCATACTGATTCGGAAGGATGCGTTGTTCTTGGTGTTGCAGAGGGCGATAGGTGCAGCCGGCGGTGGTGGTGGTAAACGCGCGAGCAATTCATTAAACTTGCTATCATGCTTTGTTTCGAACGTCTTCTCCATGCCATCTATCTTCTCCATGGCCTCATCAAATCTGTTTAGCACATCTTGCACCTGTCCACTCATCATTTGCTGAAATTTATCATGTAGCTGTTTGTTCGTCAGGTTCTCCCAATCAGTCTCATCGGCTTGTGATCCTACCATGGTTAGCAGCAAATAGAAACACACAAGAATATGATCCTACAGACTACTAAGAAGTGGTGGTGGTGTATCACAAACCCGTCAAGCAAATCTCAAATTCTTACCAGTTCTTACCCAGCAGTAGGTGGTGATCGGCAACCGTTGTAGTCAAAACTCTCAAAGCTTGGATAGAGCGATTACCAGGGAGAGTCAAACGCACGACGTAGATGTATGTGGAACTGGGAAGGCTTATAATATGGTAGCAAAAGGGGTCAGCAAAAATCAATTCAGAGATGCAAAGTTGAATAAACGCTCAACGACGGTACTGTGTTGGTCCTAGGCTAGACCGTGCTAGAGACGCGAGCCTAGAACACTAACAAAATCACGGCGCTGCACGTAAACAAGGGAAAAGCACACTCTGGAATTTTTTTCGCTCTTTTTTTTTGCGCTGCTTTTTTTTGCGAAAAATCACTATAATGGCGAGCGTCTCAAAACTCTTCCTAGGTCAAACTGACAGGATGGGCACGAAATTTTTTCGACCAATTTTTTTTTCGTTTTTTCGACTGCCCGGACCCAAAAACTGGAAACGGGTCAAAAAAAACTTCCTATAATGGCACCTGTCTCAAAACACTCGGAAACACCTAAAAATAGGATAGCCAGAAATTTTTTCGAAAAATGCGTTTTCGAATTTTTTTTTCCGAAACCTACTCCGGCAAGGAAACACGAATCGGAAACTAGATGGATCTCGAAAACACACCTAATATGCAAGGAACTCGGAATGGTGGTGGATATATGGTGGTGGTATATGGCAGCGGTGGTGGTATATGGCAGCGGTGGTAATATATGGATATGGATCGGTGGTGGTATATGGATACGGATTGGTGGTGGTATATGGATACGGATTTGGAGCGGTGGTGGTAGGTGACAGGGGCGATGATGATGGTGCGGTGGCGGCGTGACAACTTATGACCAGAACTCGAAACTCTAAAAGACTAACGCTAAGACCAGCAACTAGACACGATGATGCAACCGCAAATTCAACAAAGCAAAACCCTAAAAAGATTATGCAAAGGCTCAGATAGGTTCGGATATGATGAACTAACCCTAATTTTTTTTTTGGCTTTTTCGTGGACTGTAGGTATGAAGAACAGACTCGATCTAAACTACGAAAAACTGTAAAATCTCACCGAGCAACCTGGAAATCTGATACCACTTGATAGAGGCAAAGGTGTCCCGTCTTTCGATGAGATGATGGATATCGCTTTGGTGGCAGTTGACTTTGACGATCCGATTACGAACGTGCGAGGCCGTCGCGCCTTAGCAATCGCTAAACCAACTCCGAGAGGTTATTGACCACGCCGGAGCACGATCAACCTGACCATGAGGGTCTGTTTCCTGCAAGCAAACAAAGAACAAGCAAGAAACTGAGATTGCAATCTGGATATTGCAAATATAAGATGAAAGCTTTATTGATCAAGGTGGGGTTCTGTGACGCCTTTGTCTGGTCGTTGAACACAAACGAAGTACGCGAAGTTGCAGCTATGGCGAACTTTTAATCTAAACAAAACCCAAAGTCTAAACGATGCCCTAAGGGCTGTATATATGGAGGAAGAGGGGGGAATTTCGTGGCCCTTGGTGGAGGGGTCCGAAATCAACCCTATCTCTTGTTTCCCCACACATACGGACTCTAAAAATAGCCTATACTAATGTATTTCGAAATTACATGGGCCTGGCCCAATAATAAGGTGACGCAGCACCTAAAATAGCCTCGGGACGAAATTTATGAAGTGGCATCTTGTATATTTCGTCCAAGGCTTCATGCACCCATTATGGTGGCTTCAAAGTCCTGAAATCATCACTTGTAACTCCGTTCTTGTTCCCCTTGCGCATGCCATCATCTCCATGCTTGTTCTTGCTCCAATGTTCATCCTTCTCCAAGCTAGGCCCTTCATTTGTAAGCAAAACAAATGTATCCAATTTAGGCAGCATCATATTCTCATGAACATTAGAATCATTACCAAGAAATGAAAGTACCTGGTAATTTAGTTGGCGTGCACGAGCTCTAGTAATTGGTCCAGTATGTATAGCAGCAGGGGTTGTGGGTGTAACAATTGTATTGATGTCCTCATCATGGCCCAAAGAATTTGTTATACATTCTGATCATGAATCTTTGAAACATATTAAAAGTCAAGCTAAACTGAATCGTAGACATGCTAAATGGGTTGAATTCATTGAGACTTTCCCTTATGTCATTAAACACGAGAAGGGAAAAGAAAATGTTATTGCCGATGCATTGTCTCGTCGCTTTACTATGCTTTCACAACTTGACTTCAAAATATTCGGTTTGGAGACCATCAAAGATCAATATGTGCATGATGCTGATTTTAAATATGTAATGCAGAATTGTAAAGAGGGAAGAATGTGGAACAAGTTTGCCGTAACGATGGATTTGTGTTTCGTGCTAACAAGCTATGCATTCCAGCTAGCTCCGTTCGTCTTTTGTTGTTGTAGGAGGCGCATGGAGGAGGATTAATGGGACACTTTGGCGTGAAGAAGACGGAGGACGTACTTGCTACACATTTCTTTTGGCCAAAGATGAGACGGGATGTTGAGCGTTTTATTGCTCGCTGCACTACATGTCAAAAAGCTAAGTCACGACTCAATCCTCATGGTTTATATATGCCTTTGCCTGTACCTAGTGTTCCTTGGGAGGATATATCTATGGACTTTGTTTTAGGTTTACCTCGAACAAAGAAGGGGAGGGATAGCATATTTGTTGTCGTGGATAGATTCTCGAAAATGGCACACTTTATACCATGTCATAAAAGCGATGATGATGTTAATGTTGCTGATTTGTTCTTTCGTGAAATTATTCGTTTGCATGGTGTGCCAAATACTTTTGTTTAAGATCGTGATACTAAATTTCTTAGCCACTTTTGGAGATGTTTATGGGCTAAGTTGGGGACTAAACTGCTTGTTTAGTACTACTTGTCACCCCCAAACTGATGGACAAACTGAAGTAGTCAATAGAACATTGTCTACTATGCTTAGGGCTGTTTTGAAGAATAATAAGAAAATGTGGGAGGAATGCTTGCCTCATATTGAATTTGCTTATAATCGTTCATTGCATTCTACTACTAAGATGTGCCCTTTTGAAGTTGTGTATGGTTTCCTACCTCATGCACCTATTGATTTGTTGCCTCTTCCATCTTCGGAGAAGGTTAATTTTGATGCTAAACAACGTGCTGAATTGGTTAAAAAATGCATGAGTTAACTAACGAAAACATTGAGCGTATGAATGATAAATATAAACTTGCTGGAGATAAGGGTAGAAAACATGTTGTGTTTGCACCTGGAGATCTTGTTTGGTTACATTTGCGTAAAGATAGATTTCCTGATTTGCGCAAATCAAAGCTAATGCCACGTACTGATGGTCCCTTTAAGGTGTTAGAGAAAATAAATGATAATGCATACAAACTTGAGCTGCCTGCAGATTTTGGGGTTAGTCCCACTTTTAACATTGCAGATTTGAAGCCTTATTTGGGTGAGGAAGATGAACTTCCGCCGAGGACGACTTCATTTCAAGAAGGGGAGGATGATGAGGACATCAATACAATTGTTACACCCACAACCCCTGTTGCTATACATACTGGACCAATTACTAGAGCTCGCGCACGCCAACTAAATTACCAGGTACTTACGTTTCTTGGTAATGATTCTAATGTTCATGAGAATATGATGCTGCCTAAATTGGATACATTTGTCTTGCTTACCAATGAAGGGCCTAGCTTGGAGAAGGATGAACATTGGAGCAAGAGAAAGCATGGAGATGATGGCATGCGCAAGGGGAACAAGAACAGAGTTATGAGAGATGATTTCAGGTCTTTGAAGCCACCATAACGAGTGCATGAACCCTTGGACGAAATATACAAGATGCCACTTCATAAATTTTGTCCAGAGGCTATTATAGGTAATGCGTCACCTTTTTATTGGGCCAGGCCCATGTAATTTCGAAATACATTAGTATAGGCTATTTTTAGAGTCCGTATGTGTGGGGAAACAAGAGATAGGGTTGATTTCGGACCCCTCCACCAAGGGCCACGAAATTCCCCCTCTCTTCCTCCATATATACAGCCCTTAGGGCACCGTTTAGACTTAGGGGTTTTGTTTAGATTAAAGTTCGCCATAGCTGCAACTTCGCGTACTTCGTTTGTGTTCAACGACCAGACAAAGGCGTCACAGAACCCCACCTTGATCAATAAAGCTTTCATCTTATATTCGCAATATCTAGATTGCAATCTTAGTTTCTTGCTTGTGCTTTGTTTGCTCGCAGGAAACAGACCCTCGTGGTCAGGTTGATCGTGCTCCGGCGTGGTCAATAACCTCTCGGAGTTGGTTTAGCAATTGCTAAGGCGCGACGTCCTCGCACGTTCGTAGTCGGATCGTCAAAGTCGACTTCCACCAAAGCGATATCCATCATGATAGAGGCGGGGTGTCCCGATCTTTCGATGAGATGATAACTATCGATTTGGTGGAGACGACTTTGACGATCCGACTACAAACGTGCACGACGTTGCGCCTTAGCAATCGCTAAACCAATCTCCTGAGGTTACTGACGATGCCGGAAGCACGGTCAGCCTGACCACGAAGGTCTATTCCTGCAAGCAATCGAAGAACGAGCAAGAATATGATAAAGCAATCTGAATATTGCAAATATATATGAGGTATTGATAATGGTGGGGATCCATAAGCGGTCTTGGTCTGGTCGTTGGACACAAACGAAGTACACGAAGTTGCAATGGCTAACTTTTAACTAAACAAATCCCAAGGAAAAGCTACTAGATGGATCTACTTATATAGGAGCAAGGGGTGGCGGCCAAGGAGGTGGGAGGACGTCCCAAGGCAGCCTAAAACTAAATCTAGGTCGTACAAGGCCAATGGGCCCAAGTGGAGGTGATGTAACACCTTTGGACTTGTAGTTTGACTCGGATTCTGCTGCAGCATCAGATTGTTTCGTCCACAACTCAACGCTCCGGACGAATTTGAAGGTGATTCCAATTGGGTTGGAAAGTGCACGAAATCTAGTTTCCAACAAAAAAGAATCACCCAATTCGGAGTCCGTATGAAAAACTTGTGTGCGTTTTGAGTCAGGTATGTCTGTGCAGTCCGAATCTGAATCCAGAACGTGAGAGACTTGGACTCTATCTTCTCTTGGGCCAAAAGTGACGTGAGAAAACTTTTTGGACAGCAAATAAACATCTCTTTCTTCCTTATCTTCATATGTGGATTGTACAAATGTCCCATACACCTGCAATTAGACAAAACACAAAAGTGTGTGAAGTATTTTTGTTCTGGATAACATAAATAGATTATTGAATAGTTTGCACTAGAAATCACCTGACAAATATGCATATATGCAATATTTTTGGTCCTCATCATCCTCCCCTTCTTGAAAATAAAGCCGTCCTCGGCGTTGCTTAATCTGAAATGTGGCTCTTATGATCAACTCAAATGATGTAGCCACTCTCGGGGGCGATGTGTCACATGGTGGAGGTGATGTAGTCTTCACAACAACGGATGTGGTTGTCATAGTATGCCTAGTAGTTGAAGGAACAATCATATCAACTCTTGGAATGTGCACCGTGCGCTTGTTCTCCTCGTGGCCAACACGTCGTTTTATTTCCTGTTCAGCTTTGCAAGCAAGATGAAACAAATGGTCCATAGGATAACACTCTTCATGAATTAGTATCTCTTGAATATCACAGTTTAATCCTCCCCAAAATCTATCCATAAAATCATCTTCACTTTCTTCTAAAGAGGAATGCAACAAGGTAGTTTGTAAATCATCATAATATTTTGTTACAGTTTCACTACCTTGTTTTAAGTGTTGCAACTTCTTAATCATGTCACAAGTATGTCGCATGGCAAGTTTCAAATCATCCCAAGTAGTAGGTATATAATCAGGGTGTAACCGACAATATTCACTCCACCAAACCAAAGCATAACCAGTGAAAGAACCAACCACAACCTTAACCTTTTTATGTTCATTGAAATTATGGGAAGCAAATATATTTTTTATGTCGAACTCCCATTCAATATATAAAGCAGGTTTAAAACGGCCATTAAATGGTGGTATAGATACATTAACCTGATCATGTGCATTTGGATGTTTGTGCACCTCTCGTGACGGTTGTGGTATTTGCAAAGGTGGTGGCACGTCTCCCGCGATCGACAAAGCCCATGAATTGACTCTGGATCCTGTCATGATTAGTAGAACAAGAAACAAAACCCAAAAATAATGTTCCTATAACTACTAGGATGTGGTGGTAAAACGCTCACAGTAAAGCAAATATCAATGTCTTACAAGTTCTTACCATGCAGCAGGCGGTGATCGGCAACTAGCGGTGTCAGGTAACTCCGAATATTGAGTAAAGCGATTGCCAGGGGAGCGTACGTATACACGGTGTAGAAATATGTGGAGCTGGGTTGACTATATATGGTAGCAAAAGATTAGCAATAATCAATTCAAAGATGCAATGTTGAATAAACGCTCAACGACGGTACTGTGCTGGTCCTAGGCTAGACCAAACTAGAGACGCGAGCCTAGAACACTAATGAGGTCACGGCGTAGCACAACTAGCATCAATAAAGGAAATGAAGTAGCTCTGGACAGCAAGATATAAGTGAAGATCACAATAGCAGTAGACCTATTTAGAAGCTGATGTTGAGGTGCCAAATACTGAACTAGCTTCTGCAACTATTTAGATGCGGCTCGTCGCTAGCTTTCATTTGAGTACTCGCGGAGCCAAAACAGACTTCATATGAGGAAGTTATGCCTGTTTTACTGAACAGTGCACAAAACAGATTCCAATCCGAATTCAACTACGAGATTGAGTCTAGATAGATCCGAATTTTGTTTTTTTTTCTCCTCTCTTTTTTTCTCACACTTTTTTTCTTTTCCTTTTTTTTTCTCTGACTTTTTTTTAACTTTTTTTTTCTCTCGTTTTTTTTCTCTATCTTTTTTTTCTCTCTCCCTCTTTCCAAAACAAACTAGATAAGATGTAGATTGGATCAAGCGAAGATGGTAACGATCTCAACTATGATTATGACAATGAACGGTGGGTAGCACGTGGAGGAAATTGATGGATGGGTGGTGGACAGCGGAAGGGATAACGATGCAGCGGCGACGTGACTAATGTGAACAGAACTCGAAACTCTAAACGACCTAGACACTAAGACCAGCAACTCGACACGACGATGCAACCGATAATTCAACTATGCAAGCAATAAAAAGAAAATTGCAAAGGCTCAGACTGGCTTGGACAAAGGATGAATAGATCTAACTCTTTTTTGTGGATTTTTCTTGGACAATAGGTAAGAAAATAAATCTAATCTAGGAAAACTGGAAATTCTCACCGAGCAACCTGAAAACTGATACCACTTGATAGAGGCGAGGGTGTCCCGATCTTTCGATGAGATGATAACTATCGATTTGGTGGAGACGACTTTGACGATCCGACTACAAACGTGCACGACGTTGCGCCTTAGCAATCGCTAAACCAATCTCCTGAGGTTACTGATGATGCCGGAAGCACGGTCAGCCTGACCACGAAGGTCTATTCCTGCAAGCAACTGAAGAACGAGCAAGAATATGATAAAGCAATCTGAATATTGCAAATATATATGAGGTATTGATAATGGTGGGGATCCGTAAGCGGTCTTGGTCTGGTCGTTGGACACAAACGAAGTACACGAAGTTGCAATGGCTAACTTTTAACTAAACAAATCCCAAGGAAAAGCTACTAGATGGATCTACTTACATAGGAGCAAGGGGTGGCGGCCAAGGAGGTGGGAGGACGTCCCAAGGCAGCCTAAAACTAAATCTAGGTCGTACAAGGCCAATGGGCCCAAGTGGAGGTGATGTAACACCTTTGGACTTGTACTTTGACTCGGATTCTGCTGCAACATCAGATTGTTTCGTCCACAACTCAACGCTCCGGACGAATTTGAAGGTGATTCCAATTGGGTTGGAAAGTGCACGAAATCTAGTTTCCAACAAAAAAAGAATCACCCAATTCGGAGTCCGTATGAAAAACTTGTGTGCGTTTTGAGTCAGGTATGTCTGTGCAGTCCGAATCTGAATCCAGAACGTGAGAGACTTGGACTCTATCTTCTCTTGGGCCAAAAGTGACGTGAGAGAACTTTTTGGACAGCAAATAAACATCTCTTTCTTCCTTATCTTCATATGTGGATTGTACAAATGTCCCATACACCTGCAATTAGACAAAACACAAAAGTGTGTGAAGTATTTTTGTTCTGGATAACACAAATAGATTATTGAATAGTTTGCACTAGAAATCACCTGACAAATATGCATATATGCAATATTTTTGGTCATATCCAAGGTAGTCATGTCCTCATCACATCATCTCATCGAAAGACAGGACACCTTAGCCCATATCAATGTAGGGAGCGGTTGTACCGGTGGTAGGGCCGGTTGTACCGGTCTAGTCGCAGCTGGGGGAAGAACCGGGGCTGTACCGGTCTTGCACCGCTTGTATACAGAAGCTAGGCCGGTAGTTGGGCGGTAGTCGAGCGGTTGTACCGCCGGTGTGCCTTCAGCGGTAGTACCGCCTGGTGTGGGCGGTAGTACCGCTAGCTCCAGACAGAGCGGGTCCTCTTCTTCCTTCTCTTCCATGCCTCACTCGCGGGCGGTGTAGTTGTACACATGTGCTCGCACTCCTCCTCGTCCATGATGTTCCGACAATACCTATGTATGTACACGAGTGGAGTGTCAAGTAGTATACGATCCTCGAAGGTGTCAAGTGAACACGTCTAAAGGAGAAGATTCACCTTTATGTATGAGAAGTAGAGGTCGCACGTGTCACTTGCCAAACGGACTTTTGACATGGTGATGGCCGTAGGATGCTCCGCATCATCCCCTCCCCCTTGGAAAAGATCCGACCTCGGATCGAAAACCAAATCACCATGGGAAAGAGATTGCGGTGCCGTTTTGAAGTGGTCGATCACCAAGCACTCATCGTCTAGTAGCTCGAAATGGGCACTCGCCAATGTCACACCGTTTTGTGATTCCTTCAAAAGGAGCAAATAGAACAAACACTTGGAAAAACAAGTGTGGTTAGCGTTAGCGCAAAACCAAGCATTCAAGAGGTGATTCACCAAACAAGTGTCATCATCAAGCATAGCATAGGGTGTGACAAAGGATTTTGACATGGCATGTAAGCACATAAATTGATCACAATCAAGGATATCATGGGGACAAGTATGCAAATGTGAGGTAGTGATGCAAATATGTGTGACAAGAGAATAAGCATCTACCTCAAGTTCATAGCAAGCATTCACAAATTGCTCAATGAAAGGTCTATGGTAGGCATAGGAATCATTCACAACACCAAATAAGATGAGATGTTTAAACACATGGGTCAAGTGCAAGACAATCCAAGCATAATGTGCATAGGGTGTAGTGAATATAGTGTGGCACTCAACACAATAGGAAGAGCAATTGTTCATCATATGACAAGCAAAGGGACATGGCATATGTGAAGAAATGACATTGGTGGAACCAACCATATGATAGTAGCAAGTAGTCCAAGAATTGGATGCAACACACAAGGTACATATGTCATGAAGAATGGAAATGTGGCCATCATGGGTGAAAGCAATATCTCGATCATGCATGCAAATGGTGCAAGCAACACATGAAGTATGATCCACAATATCCAAGGTCAAGAAGGATGTCACCTTGAAAGCGTGTCCTTGTGCATTCTTCACAATGCCGAAGTGGTAGGAAATGTGGTGTAGAAGCGAGTCATGGTAGAATGTGTGAGGCTCGCTCTCAAGAGCTCGAATGGTCAACTCACGTGAAGTGGAAGTCGACACAAAGTCCAAGTATCCTACACATGTACAAAACAAAACAAAGAATGTATGAGCATGGTAGATAAACACATCATCCATCATGATGGTTCTCATCTTGTGCACATAATGATTAGAAGCACAAGTGCATGAATAATATGATGCAACAATGGCAATATTCATGGCACTAGGTATATGGTGCAAAGAAGTAAGACAAACATGCTTCACAAGTAATATGTCAAAATCTCCAAACATATGTGAGAATGCTATGGGGGCAAACTCATGAGCAAGACTAATAGCATGGTTGCATTCAATACATGGCAAATCTAGCATGAGAGAGGCAACATATGGAGATATGTGACAAGAAGCAATAACAATCATGTGCAAAGCGTGTAGATGATTGTCATCAACCGCATGAGATGAGCAAGTATGAATCATGGGTGATGCAACATAAGCAAGCATAGTAATCAAATCGTGCAAACTAGTGGAGCGAAGAGGCAACACACTAGAGTAAATCATGGCAATCATGTCATGTGAGCAAATAGGCGTAGGTAATGCACATGACATATCACAAGCACGAGCACAAAGAAAGATCATAGTATCATCATAGGAACGGGTCATAAATGGAACATGGCAATAACAAGCAATGTCTCCACCAAGCTTGCAAATACACATACAAATGCTATAGTCAATCAACATGTGTAATGCAAAGCATGGGTCACAAATGCATGGCAAAGGTATAGGAATGAGCATATCATGCAAAGTGAACATGGCAAGATGGGCATATGATATGTAATGAACAATAACTCATAGCCAAGTGAGGGCCATGTAGAATGAATGCGCGACGTCTTTGCATGAAGAGAGCGGTGGGAAAGACAATCCATGGGATCCCAAGTCATCATTGCTCTCTAGAGCTCGTTTCGTCAACTCGTGGGATTGCGAGGTTGACAAGTATTCATGGGTACCTACACAAAAGAGACACAAACCAAAGAAATTGTGCGCGTGGTAAATGTACACATCATCCATCATGATGTGTATGTGCACGTGAGAGTTAGCATAGGATAAGCATCGCTCAAAGAAATTTGATGCATGGTATAAGAACATGTCATCCATCATGAAAGAATAGTTATTGTGTATGACACGATGGGTGATGAGGACATCAATACAATTGTTACACCCACAGCCCCTGCTGCTATACATACTGGACCAATTACTAGAGCTCGTGCACGCCAACTAAATTACCAGGTACTTTCGTTTCTTGGTAATGATTCTAATGTTCATGAGAATATGATGCTGCCTAAATTGGATACATTTGTTTTGCTTACAAATGAAGGGCCTAGCTTGGAGAAGGATGAACATTGGAGCAAGAACAAGCATGGAGATGATGGCATGCGCAAGGGGAACAAGAACGGAGTTACAAGTGATGATTTCAGGACTTTGAAGCCACCATAATGGGTGCATGAAGCCTTGGACGAAATATACAAGATGCCACTTCATAAATTTCGTCCCGAGGCTATTTTAGGTGCTGCGTCACCTTATTATTGGGCCAGGCCCATGTAATTTCGAAATACATAAGTATAGGCTATTTTAGAGTACGTATGTGTGGGGAAACAAGAGATAGGGTTGATTTCGGACCCCTCCACCAAGGGCCACGAAATTCCCCCCCTCTTCCTCCATATATACAGCCCTTAGGGCATCGTTTAGACTTCGGGTTTTGTTTAGATTAAAAGTTCGCCATCCTATTCCTAGGCTCGATGATATGCTTGATGAATTGAGTGGCTCTACAATATTCTCCAAAGTTGATTTGCGTAGTGGATACCATCAAATTCGTATGAAATTGGGAGATGAATGGAAAACAGCATTTAAAACTAAGTTTGGATTATATGAGTGGTTAGTCATGCCTTTTGGGTTAACTAATGCACCTAGTACTTTCATGAGATTAATGAACGAAGTTTTACGTGCTTTCATTGGACGATTTGTGGTAGTTTACTTTGATGACATATTGATTTATAGCCGATCTTTGGAAGAACATTTGGAACATTTACGTGCTGTTTTTATTGCTCTACGTGATGCACGTTTGTTTGGTAACCTTGGGAAGTGCACCTTTTGCACCGACCGAGTATCTTTTCTTGGCTATGTTGTTACTCCACAGGGAATTGAAGTTGATAAAGCCAAGATTGAAGCTATTGAGAGTTGGCCGCAGCCCAAAACGGTCACACAAGTGAGGAGTTTTCTTGGCCTCGCTGGATTCTATAGGCGTTTTGTGAGAGATTTCAGCACCATTGCTGCACCTCTCAATGAGCTTACAAAGAAAGATGTGCCTTTTCTTTGGGGTACCGCACAGGAAGAAGCCTTCTCGGTATTGAAAGATAAGTTGACACATGCTCCTTTACTCCAACTTCCTGATTTTAATAAGACTTTTGAGCTTGAATGTGATGCTAGTGGAATTGGATTAGGAGGTGTGTTATTACAAGATGGAAAACCTGTTGCATACTTTTCTGAAAAATTGAGTGGGCCTAGTCTGAATTATTCTACTTATGATAAAGAATTATATGCTCTTGTTCGGACTTTAGAAACATGGCAACATTATTTATGGCCCAAAGAATTTGTTATACATTCTGATCATGAATCTTTGAAACATATTAAAAGTCAAGCTAAACTGAATCGTAGACATGCTAAATGGGTTGAATTCATTGAGACTTTCCCTTATGTCATTAAACACAAGAAGGGAAAAGAAAATGTTATTGCTGATGCATTGTCTCGTCGCTATACTATGCTTTCACAACTTGACTTCAAAATATTTGGTTTGGAGACCATCAAAGATCAATATGTGCATCATGCTGATTTTAAAGATGTAATGCAGAATTGTAAAGAAGGAAGAATGTGGAACAAGTTTGTCGTTAACGATGGATTTGTGTTTCGTGCTAACAAGCTATGCATTCCAGCTAGCTCCGTTCGTCTTTTGTTGTTGCAGGAGGCGCATGGAGGAGGATTAATGGGACACTTTGGCGTGAAGAAGACGGAGGACGTACTTGCTACACATTTCTTTCGGCCAAAGATGAGACGGGATGTTGAGCGTTTTATTGCTCGATGCACTACATGTCAAAAAGCTAAGTCACGACTCAATCCTCATGGTTTATATATGCCTTTGCCTGTACCTAGTGTTCCTTGGGAGGATATATCTATGGACTTTGTTTTAGGTTTACCTCGAACAAAGAAGGGGAGGGATAGCATATTTGTTGTCGTGGATAGATTCTCGAAAATGGCACACTTTATACCATGTCATAAAAGCGATGATGCTGTTAATGTTGCTGATTTGTTCTTTCGTGAAATTATTCGCTTGCATGGTGTGCCAAATACTATTGTTTCAGATCGTGATACTAAATTTCTTAGCCACTTTTGGAGATGTTTATGGGCTAAGTTGGGGACTAAACTGCTTTTTAGTACTACTTGTCACCCCCAAACTGATGGACAAACTGAAGTAGTCAATAGAACGTTATCTACTATGCTTAGGGCTGTTTTGAAGAATAATAAGAAAATGTGGGAGGAATGCTTGCCTCATATTGAATTTGCTTATAATCGTTCATTGCATTCTACTACTAAGATGTGCCCTCTTGAAGTTGTGTATGGTTTCCTACCTCGTGCACCTATTGATTTGTTGCCTCTTCCATCTTCGGAGAAGGTTAATTTTGATGCTAAACAACGTGCTGAATTGATTTTAAAAATGCATGAGTTAACTAAGGAAAACATTGAGCGCATGAATGCTAAATATAAACTTGCTGGAGATAAGGGTAGAAAACATGTTGTGTTTGCACCTGGAGATCTTGTTTGGTTACATTTGCGTAAGGATAGATTTCCTGATTTGCGCAAATCAAAGTTAATGCCAAGTGCTGATGGTCCTTTTAAGGTGTTAGAGAAAATAAATGATAATGCATATAAACTTGAGCTGCCTGCAGATTTTGGGGTTAGTCCCACTTTTAACATTGCAGATTTGAAGCCTTATTTGGGTGAGGAAGATGAACTTCCGTCGAGGACGACTTCATTTCAAGAAGGGGAGGATGATGAGGACATCAATACAATTGTTACACCCACAGCCCCTGCTGCTATACATACTGGACCAATTACTAGAGCTCGTGCACGCCAACTAAATTACCAGGTACTTTCGTTTCTTGGTAATGATTCTAATGTTCATGAGAATATGATGCTGCCTAAATTGGATACATTTGTTTTGCTTACAAATGAAGGGCCTAGCTTGGAGAAGGATGAACATTGGAGCAAGAACAAGCATGGAGATGATGGCATGCGCAAGGGGAACAAGAACGGAGTTACAAGTGATGATTTCAGGACTTTGAAGCCACCATAATGGGTGCATGAAGCCTTGGACAAAATATACAAGATGCCACTTCATAAATTTCGTCCCGAGGCTATTTTAGGTGCTGCGTCACCTTATTATTGGGCCAGGCCCATGTAATTTCGAAATACATCAGTATAGGCTATTTTTAGAGTCCGTATGTGTGGGGAAACAAGAGATAGGTTTGATTTCGGACCCCTCCACCAAGGGCCACGAAATTCCCCCCTCTTCCTCCATATATACAGCCCTTAGGGCATCGTTTAGACTTTGGGTTTTGTTTAGATTAAAAGTTCGCCATAGCTGCAACTTCGCGTACTTCGTTTGTGTTCAACGACCAGACAAAGGCGTCACAGAACCCCACCTTGATCAATAAAGCTTTCATCTTATATTCGCAATATCCAGATTGCAATCTCAGTTTCTTGCTTGTTCTTCGTTTGCTCGCAGGAAACAGACCCTCGTGGTCAGGTTGATCGTGCTCCGGCGTGGTCAATAACCTCTCGGAGTTGGTTTAGCGATTGCTAAGGCGCGACGTCCTCGCACGTTCGTAGTCGGATCGTCAAAGTCGACTGCCACCAAAGCGATATCCATCATCTCATCGAAAGACGGGACACCTTTGCCTCTATCAATGGGGAAGCAAATTGGGCATACAATTATATGGCACATCCATAGCATTTTCATTCATGGGGAGCATATGGTGCATATAATTATTAGGATCATGCAATGAATGGGATGGATCAAAATTTCTTTCAATGCATGAGGAAACTATGGGGGTCTCCTCATGAGCAATATCGGAAACATCACATGGAGAAAATGGACAACATCCAAAACAATGCATATCCGAGGCTAGGTGGGCATGGCATGGCATATGAGATAAATGATGCAAAGGGAGCATATCAATATCATCACAAGAAAAACAAATGCCAATAACCATCATCTCGTCATCTATGCCATAAGTGCAAATGGGATTTATTTTAATGGGGCATGCATAGTTACTATGTTGAGATTGTAATGATGCAATATGGGAGATCTCACTCATAGCATATGACAAGTTCAATGGATTGTCAAACATGATGTGACCAATAGAATTTTCACATGATATCCTATGAAGCATAACATCACAACTAGGCAACTCAACATGCTCATCATCATATTCATCATAAATAGGTAAGTCAAGGCATGAAGAAGTATCACTAGCATGAAGCATGGGAATAGGTGGGTCAACATCATGGGAGCAATCGATGTCAAGAGCGTCCACTAGTGGGACAAGAGAAGCACCATCACCTATGTTACCTTTGGAGCGTCGCTCATGTGTTGTAGGTGAGGTGTTGAGGATCCACTCGTTGTCATCTTCATCTTGATGCAACCATGTGGGGGGTGTATCATCGTCCACCATGGCCGTCGGTGTTTCCATTGGAGGGGTGGACTCGTTGAGGATAGGCATGTCGTCATGTAGGAGACCTAGCACGAAAGAAGAAAACACACTAGGAGTAGAGGTTAAGTCGTTAGAAATCATAATGGCCTCACGTGCCGTGTCAACTACCACACTCTCTAAGTGTTGTGGTTCACTCACTCCCTCAAGGATGCTCTCAATGTCACGTATGGTGGAGTCACTCATGTCACTCATGTGGTGGTGGCTCTCCTCACATGGCACTTGGGGCATTTCTTCATATGTGGGTGTCGGAGAGATGTTGGTGTAAATGTCTCCATGTGCGGTCGCGTAGCTTGACTCGGAGGAGGAGTCCAATGTGGGCGCCGTCTTCATGTTGTTGAAGAGGTTCGCGCTCGTCGCCGTGGTCAAAGGGGACGGCCCTTGCTCAACCATCTTGTCACCGTCTTGGTGTTGGAGGCCCATATGATGTGGCACCTCATAGCTCGTTTCCATGACCGAAGGGAATTTCGCATGCTCGGCCATCTTCCTTGGGGGTCTTCCAAAGACGGAAGTGTCACCCTCACTTGTATGTGGTCGCCTTGGACTTGATGAAGTCGATGTAGGCGTACGCGTGGGAAGTAGGCGAAGATGTCGTACGTCCA
Source organism: Triticum dicoccoides (assembly GCF_002162155.2). Classification (NCBI taxonomy): domain Eukaryota; kingdom Viridiplantae; phylum Streptophyta; class Magnoliopsida; order Poales; family Poaceae; genus Triticum; species Triticum dicoccoides. The sequence continues at coordinate 73,042 of NW_021295839.1, read as the reverse complement.
AAGGCAAAGATGCCTTGATAGCACTTGGCGAAGATGCCGAAGTGGTTGTTGTAGCCGTAGCACCGTCTTGGTGGTGCTCGTCTCGCGGTCTTCTCTTTTGCTTATGAAGCTTCGACTTGGCGTGAAGTAGGGCTTGTTGGGACTTGTGCATTTGCGCTTGTGGAGCATCTTCATGATGATGATGTCGTTGTCGTGCTTGAGCTCCTTGGCGTTCGTCGTCGTCGTGCACATGATGCTTGGAGGTGACTTGCCCTTCTTGACGATGTTGATCACGAATGTGATGGTGGTCGCCATGTAGATGTTGACTTGGACGACTTGCGCTTGCATCTTGTTTACGCTCCGAAGACTTGTGGCTTGAATGTCGCCGCCTTGAAGATGACGTAGGGGAAGTAGACTTGAGCAAGGTCCGAATCTCCTCCATCCTTGCATCTTGCTCCTCTTTATGTGCGGCAAGCTTCTTGTCGATGTAGTCCCTTCTCCTTGCTTCGGAGTGATGAATGTCGATGGAGATGTTCTCGATGCGCTCTCGCAATCTTGATTGTGTGCCTTGCACTTGTCGTTGTAGATCGAAGATAGACGCTTTGGTGATGTAGTTGTTCACGCCGTCGTTGTTTGATAGAGGCAAAGGTGTCCCGTCTTTCGATGAGATGATGGATTTCGCTTTGGTGGAAGTCGACTTTGACGATCCGACTACGAACGTGCGAGGACGTCGCGCCTTAGCAATCGCTAAACCAACTCCGAGAGGTTATTGACCACGCCGGAGCACGATCAACCTGACCACGAGGGTCTGTTTCCTGCGAGCAAACGAAGAACAAGCAAGAATCTGAGATTGCAATCTGGATATCGCGAATATAAGATGAAAGCTTTATTGATCAAGGTGGGGTTCTGTGACGCCTTTGTTTGGTCGTTGAACACAAACGAAGTACGCGAAGTTGCAGCTATGGCGAACTTTAATCTAAACAAAACCCAAAGTCTAAACGGTGCCCTAAGGGCTGTATATATGGAGGAAGAGGGGGGGAATTTCGTGGCCCTTGGTAGAGGGGTCCGAAATCAACCCTATCTCTTGTTTCCCCACACATACGGACTCTAAAAATAGCCTATACTTATGTATTTCGAAATTACAAGGGCCTGGCCCAATAATAAGGTGACGCAGCACCTAGAATAGCCTCGGGACAAAATTTATGAAGTGGCATCTTGTATATTTCGTCCAAGGCTTCATGCACCCATTATGGTGGCTTCAAAGTCCTGAAATCATCACTTGTAACTCCGTTCTTGTTCCCCTTGCGCATGCCATCATCTCCATGCTTGTTCCTGCTCCAATGTTCATCCTTCTCCAAGCTAGGCCCTTCATTTGTAAGCAAAACAAATGTATCCAATTTAGGCAGCATCATATTCTCATGAACATTAGAATCATTACCAAGAAACAAAAGTATCTGATAATTTAATTGGCATGAGCGAGCTCTAGTAATTGGTCCCGTATATGTAGCAGTAGGGGCTGTGGGTGTAACAATGGTATTGATGTCCTCATCATCCTCCCCTTCTTGAAATGAAGTCGTCCTCGATGGAAGCTCATCTTCCTCACCCAAATAAGGCTTCAAATCTACAATGTTAAAACTGGGACTAACCCCAAAATCTGCAGGCAGCTCAAGTTTGTATGCATTATCATTTATTTTCTCTAACACCTTAAAGGGACCATCAGCACGTGGCATTAGCTTTGATTTGCGCAAATCAGGAAATCTATCTTTACGCAAATGTAACCAAACAAGATCTCCAGGTGCAAACACAACATGTTTTCTACCCTTATCTCCAGAAAGTTTATATTTAGCATTCATACGCTCAATGTTTTCCTTAGTTAACTCATGCATTTTTAAAACCAATTAAACACGTTGTTTAGCATCAAAATTAACCTTCTCCGAAGATGGAAGAGGCAACAAATCAATAGGTGCACGAGGTAGGAAACCATACACAACTTCAAAAGGGCACATCTTAGTAGTAGAATGCAATGAACGATTATAAGCAAATTCAATATGAGGCAAGCATTCCTCCCACATTTTCTTATTATTCTTCAAAACAGCCCTAAGCATAGTAGATAATGTTCTATTGACTACTTCAGTTTGTCCATCAGTTTGGGGGTGACAAGTAGTACTAAAAAGCAGTTTAGTCCCCAACTTAGCCCATAAACATCTCCAAAAGTGGCTAAGAAATTTAGTATCACAATCTGAAACAATAGTATTTGGCACACCATGCAAGCGAATAATTTCACGAAAGAACAAATCAGCAACATTAACAGCATCATCACTTTTATGACATGGTATAAAGTGTGCCATTTTCGAGAATCTATCCACGACAACAAATATGCTATCCCTCCCCTTCTTTGTTCGAGGTAAACCTAAAACAAAGTCCATAGATATATCCTCCCAAGGAAAACTAGGTACAGGCAAAGGCATATATAAACCATGAGGATTGAGTCGTGACTTAGCTTTTTGACATGTAGTGCAGCGAACAATAAAACGCTCAACATCCCGTCTCATCTTTGGCTAAAAGAAATGTGTAGCAAGTACGTCCTCCGTCTTCTTCACGCCAAAGTGTCCCATTAATCCTCCTCCATGCGCCTCTTGCAACAACAAAAGACGAACAGAGCTAGCTGGAATGCATAGCTTGTTAGCACGAAACACAAATCCATCGTTAACGACGAACTTGTTCCACATTCTTCCTTCTTTACAATTCTGCATTACATCTTTAAAATCAGCATCATGCACATATTGATCTTTGATGGTCTCCAAACCAAATATTTTGAAGTCAAGTTGTGAAAGCATAGTATAGCGACGAGACAATGCATCAGCAATAACATTTTCTTTTCCCTTCTTGTGTTTAATGACATAAGGGAAAGTCTCAATGAATTCAACCCATTTAGCATGTCTACGATTCAGTTTAGCTTGACTTTTAATATGTTTCAAAGATTCATGATCAGAATGTATAACAAATTCTTTGGGCCATAAATAATGTTGCCATGTTTCTAAAGTCCGAACAAGAGCATATAATTATTTATCATAAGTAGAATAATTCAGACTAGGCCCACTCAATTTTTCAAAAAAGTATGCAACAGGTTTGCCATCTTGTAATAACACACCTCCTAATCCAATTCGACTAGCATCACATTCAAGTTCAAAAGTCTTATTAAAATCAGGAAATTGGAGTAAAGGAGCATGTGTCAACTTATCTTTCAATACCGTGAAGGCTTCTTCCTGTGCGGTACCCCAAACAAAAGGCACATCCTTCTTTGTAAGCTCATTGAGAGGTGCAGCAATGTTGCTGAAATCTCTCACAAAACGCCTATAGAATCCAGCGAGGCCAAGAAAACTCCTCACTTGTGTGACCGTTTTGGGCTGCGGCCAACTCTCAATAGCTTTAATCTTGGCTTTATCAACTTCAATTCCCTGGGGAGTAACAACATAGCCAAGAAAAGACACTCGGTCGGTGCAAAAGGTGCAGTTCCCAAGGTTACCAAACAAACGTGCATCACGTAGAGCAATCAAAATAGCACGTAAATGTTCCAAATGTTCTTCCAAAGATCTGCTATAAATCAATATGTCATCAAAGTAAACTACCACAAATCGTCCAATGAAAGCACGTAAAACTTCGTTCATTAATCTCATGAAAGTACTAGGTGCATTAGTTAACCCAAAAGGCATGACTAACCACTCATATAATCCAAACTTAGTTATAAATGCTGTTTTCCATTCATCTCCCAATTTCATACGAATTTGATGGTATCCACTACGCAAATCAACTTTGGAGAATATTGTAGAGCCACTCAATTCATCCAGCATATCATCTAGCCTAGGAGTAGGATGACGATACCGAATAGTAATATTAGTAATGCCTCTACAATCAACACACATACGTGATGTACCATCCTTTTTCGGCACTAGAATAATAGGAACAGCACAAGGACTAAGGGATTCGCGTATATAACCTTTGTCGAGAAGCTCTTGTATTTGATGCATAATCTCCTTCGTCTCCTCTGGATTGGTACGATATGGTGCACGGTTTGGCAGTGAAGCACCAGGAATTAAGTCAATCTGATGCTTAATCCCTCGAATAGGCGGTAATCCCGGTGGCACGTCTTGTGGAAAGACGTCAGCGAACTCCTGCAAAATGTTTGTGACAACAGGAGGCAAAGAGGAAGGCACGTCCTGGAATGAAAATAATGCCTCTTTGCACACAAAAGCATAGCAAACAGATTTGCTGAAATCTAGCTCATCAATATCAGATTTGGTGGCAAATAAACATGCACTTTTCAATTTAATTTCAGAAGCAACACTAGATGGTTTATTATTAGGCTTCATTTGTTGCTCCAATTCTTTTGCCACAATCTGATTTTCACTCTTATTCTTCTCCTGTTTTGCTTTATTAGCTCTATTAATATCATCTTTCAAAATGGAATCAGGAGTCATTGGAAGCAAAGTAATATTTTTATCCTTATGAACAAGAGTATAGTGATTGTTTCTACCATGGTGTACAGAATTTTTATCAAATTGCCATGATCTACCAAGTAATAAGGAACATGCTTGCATAGGTATCACATCACAATCAACATAATCAGCATATGTAGAGATACTAAAATGCACACGAACAATACGTGTTACCTTAACCTTGCCGCTGTTGTTGAACCATTGGATGTAGTAAGGATTTGGATGTGGTCTTGTGGTGAGAGAAAGCTTCTCCACCATCTCCATGCTAGCCAAGTTTGATGAGGCCATCAATACCATTGTTACACTCACAGCCCCTGCTGCTACATATACGGGACCAATTACTAGAGCTCGCGCACGCCAATTAAATTATCAGGTACTTTCGTTTCTTGGTAATGATTATAATGTTCATGAGAATATGATGCTGCCTAAATTGGATACATTTGTTTTGCTTACAAATGAAGGGCCTAGCTTGGAGAAGGATGAACATTGGAGCAAGAACAAGAACGGAGTTACAAGTGATGATTTCAGGACTTTGAAGCCACCATAATGGGTGCATGAAGCCTTGGACGAAATATACAAGATGCCACTTCATAAATTTCGTCCCGAGGCTATTATAGGTGCTGCGTCACCTTTTTATTGGGCCAGGCCCATGTAATTTCGGAATACATAAGTATAGGCTATTTTTAGAGTCCGTATGTGTGGGGAAATAAGAGATAGGGTTGATTTCGGACACCTCCACCAAGGGCCACGAAATTCCCCCTCTCTTCCTCCATATATACAACCCTTAGGGCACCGTTTAGACTTTGGGTTTTGTTTAGATTAAAGGTTCGCCATAGCTGTAACTTCGCGTACTTCGTTTGTGTTCAACGACCAGACAAAGGCGTCACAGAACCCCACCTTGATCAATAAAGCTTTCATCTTATATTCGCAATATCCAGATTGCAATCTTAGTTTCTTGCTTGTTCTTCGTTTGCTCGCAGGAAACAGACCCTCGTGGTCAGGTTGATCGTGCTCCGGCGTGGTCAATAACCTCTCGGAGTTGGTTTAGCGATTGCTAAGGCGCGACGTCCTCGCACGTTCGTAGTCGGATCGTCAAAGTCGACTTCCACCAAAGCGATATCCATCATCTCATCGAAAGATGGGACACCTTTGCCTCTAGCAAAGTTGTTGCAACTCCCTCCGTCTATGATGACGCGCACAGGACGTTCCTTCACAACTCCCTTTGTATGGAACAAATTGTGCCTCTGATTTTGCTCAGCTTGTGTGACCTGCACACTCAAAACACGTTGAGCAACTAAACATTCATACCTGTCAGCGTCTTCAGGAGCCATGTATTGCGTATCATGATCAGAATCATCTTCACTATGTTCATCACGTGTAATAAGAGCCAAAGTCTCCTCATCATAGTCACTGGCAGACTCATACCCACCATCCTCGGTAGCAATCATCACACGCCGAGATTTCCATTCTCTCGCATAATGACCTCTTCCCTTACAACGATGACAAATAATATCACTTGTGTGCCCTGTTGATGCCATGGAAGAAGAAGAACTCTGTGAAGGCCCGGCAGGTGCGCTCTTGGCAGATAATGGTGGTTGTGCCTGCTTTCTTGTATCACGGCTGGAGGTGGCACCTGATGGAGGTGCTGGTGCAGTTGAAGTAGAAGATGCATGTGGTGTCCATGATGAAGGTCGGCTTACAGAAAAGTTAGTTCGCGCCAATGTTTGTCGATCCTGCACTTCACGTTCAGCTTTACAAGCAAGATGGAATAAACGAGTGATATTAGTATACTCCTTATACTCTAGAATGGTCTGAATCTTTCTATTTAATCCACCCATAAAACGTGCAAGCATAGCTTCATTCTCCTCAACAATACCACATCTAATCATGCCAGTTTGTAATTCCTGATAATATTCTTCTACAGAATTTTTCCCTTGTCTTAAGCGCTGCAATTTTTGAAGCAATTCACGTTGATAATATGGTGGAACCCAACGAGTACGCATAGCAGTTTTCAAAGCAGCCCAAGTAGTTGGAATAGGATATAATCTACAATGTTCAGACCACCATACACATGCAAAACTAGTGAAAGCACAAACAGCAGCGGCAACCCGTCTCTCCTCAGGATATTGTAACATGTAAATCGTTGTTCAGTTTCTAACTACCAAGTAAGATATATATCAGGAACATATCTACCCTCAAATGGTGGAATATTCAATTTCAGTTTAGGAAGATGGTCATGATCTCGTACCTGAGGGAGAGCCCTACCATTGTGATTATTTGCATGTGGACGACCTGGTGGTTGTGGTGCAGGTGGTTGCACGTAGTTCTGATCTTGATCAACCTCATCCTCATAATCTCCCACATAATCATCCTCCTCCGCATCAGCAGCAGGAGCCATAGAAGTATCAACAGCAGCACCAATAGTTTGGCCAAACACAAGAGGGACACGGCTCGCTCGGCGGAGGGCTGTTTCGCGACGTGGAGGTAGTCGTTGTTGCTGTTGTGATAGAGGCGAGGGTCCCGCTCTTTCGATGAGATGATAACTATCGATTTGGTGGAGCCGACTTTGACGATCCGACTACAAACGTGCACGACGTTGCGCCTTAGCAATCGCTAAACCAATCTCCCGAGGTTATTGACGATGCCGGAAGCACGGTCAGCCTGACCACGAAGGTCTATTCCTGCAAGCAATCGAAGAACGAGCAAGAATATGATAAAGCTATCTGAATATTGCAAATATATATGAAGTATTGATAATGGTGGGGATCCGTAAGCGGTCTTGGTCTGGTCGTTGGACACAAACGAAGTACACGAAGTTGCAATGGCTAACTTTTAACTAAACAAATCCCCAGGAAAAAGCTACTAGATGGATCTACTTATATAGGAGCGAGGGGTGACGGCCAAGGAGGTGGGACAACGTCCCAAGGCAGCCTAAAACCAACCCTAGGTCGTACAAGGCTCATGGGCCCAAGTGGAGGTCATGCAACACCTTTGGACTTGTTGTTTGACTTGGATTCTGCTGCAGCGTGTGATTGTTTCGTGGATATCTCAATGCTCCGAACGTATTTTAAGGTGAGTCCAATTGGGCTGAAAAGATCACGAAATCTACTATCCAACAAAAAAAGAATCACCCAATTCGGAGTCCGTATGAAAACGTTGTTGGCGTTTTGAGTCAGGTATGTCTGTGCAGTCCGAATCTGGATCCAGAACGTGAGAGATTTGGATTCTATCTTCTCTTGGCCCAAAAGTGACGTGAGAGGACTTTTTGAATAGAACCTAAACTTCTATTTTCCCTTATCTTCATATGTGGATTGTACAAATGTCCCATACACCTGCAATTAGACAAAACACCAAAGTGTGTGAAGTATTTTTGTTCTGGATAACATAAATAGATTATTGAATAGTTTGCACTAGAAATCACCTGAAAAATATGCATGTATGCAATATTTTTGGTTATATCCAAGGTAGTCATGTCCTCATCATCCTCCCCTTCTTGAAAACAAAGCCGTCCTCGGCGTTGCTTAATCTGAAATGTGGCTAACAAAAGAGACAATGTGTACATGTTGTATATGAATATGTCATCCAATTTTACTTCCCTTTGTTTTTGCACATATGACACATGTATGCATGAGTAACTTTCATAGTTCATAAAATATAAAGCCAAAATATTATCACAAGAAGTAGAAGGCATGAAAATATTACAACTCAGTTTGCACATATAAGTGAAGCTCTTATTCATTTCAAAAGATTGACAATGTTCATCATTAAACCATCCCAACATTGGTGAATAAACCTTACTTGCATCAAATTTACATGCTACAACATGCTTAAATAAGCAAACATGTAATAAGTCATTCGACACAGAATCATCACCAAGATTAGAGGTCATATAAAAATGATTAAACATTGATTCTTTTGCATCAACAGTTAATTCAATGGGTGCACTCAAAATTGTTGGTATTTCAGTTATTTGATCACATGACGCATTCATGACAGTATCAAGATTCTCTAAAATAGGTGATGTGCTCAAATCACCAGGTAACTGAACACATGATGCATTCAAGTTAACTAGGGATGCATCATTCTCATGTGAAGTTATATCATCAATACATTTACTGTTACCTTGTCGCAAAGACGTAGCTGATGATGGTATGGACGTTGACAGTGCATCATACTCTTGAGATGATGTCGCGCTCACAATCCGAGGTGGGGCTGCTGATGAGGACATCAATACAATTGTTACACCCACAGCCCCTGCTGCTATACATACTGGACCAATTACTAGAGCTCGTGCACGCCAACTAAATTACCAGGTACTTTCGTTTCTTGGTAATGATTCTAATGTTCATGAGAATATGATGCTGCCTAAATTGGATACATTTGTTTTGCTTACAAATGAAGGGCCTAGCTTGGAGAAGGATGAACATTGGAGCAAGAACAAGCATGGAGATGATGGCATGCGCAAGGGGAACAAGAATGGAGTTACAAGTGATGATTTCAGGACTTTGAAGCCACCATAATGGGTGCATGAAGCCTTGGACGAAATATACAAGATGCCACTTCATAAATTTCGTCCCGAGGCTATTTTAGGTGCTGCGTCACCTTATTATTGGGCCAGGCCCATGTAATTTCGAAATACGTGGTGGTGGTGGAAGACGCGCGAGCAATTCATTAAACTTGTTATCGAGCTTTGTTTCGAACGTCTTCTCAAAGCCAGTGATCTTCTCCATGGCCTCTTCAAAATTGTTCAGCACATCTTGCACCTGTTCAGTCATCATTTGCTGAAACTTATCATGAAGCTCCTTGTTCGATAAATTCTCCCAGTCAATCTCGTCGGCTTGTGATCCTGGCATGGTTAGCAGCAATAGAAACACACAAGAATATGATCCTACAGACTACGAACAAGTGGTGGTGGTGGGTGTCACAAATCCGTCAAGCAAATCTCAAATTCTTACCAGTTCTTACCCAGCAGCAGGCGGTGATCGGCAACCGTTGTAGTCAAAAACTCTCAAAGCTTGGATAGAGCGATTACCAGGGAGAGTCAAACGCACGACGTAGATGTATGTGGAGCTGGGAAGGCTTATAATATGGTAGCAAAAAGGGTCAGCAATAATCAATTCAGAGATGCAAAGTTGAATAAACGCTCAACGACGGTACTGTGCTGGTCCTACGCTAGACTGTGCTAGAGACGCGAGCCTAGAACACTAACAAAATCACGGCGCGGCACGTAAACAAGGGAAAAGCACACTCTGAATTTTTTTTTTGCTCTTTTTTCTTTTTCTTTTTTTTTGCGCTCTTTTTTTTTGCGCTGCCTTTTTTTTTGCGAAAAATCACTATAATGGCGAGTGTCTCAAAACTCTTCCTAGCTCAAACTGACAAGATGGGCACGGAATTTTTTCGACCAAATTTTTTTTTTCGACTGCCCGGACCCAAAAACTGGAAACGGGTCAAAAAAAACTTCCTATAATGGCACCTGTCTCAAAACACTCAGAAACACCTAAAAATAGGATAGCCAGAAATTTTTTTGAAAAATGCGTTTTCGAAAAATTTTGGGCCTAAACGGAGCGTGGCTACCCGACTCTTTTTTTTTGGCTTTTTCGTGGACTATAGGTATGAAGAACAGACTCGATCTAAACTACTAAAAAAACTGTAAAATCTCACCGAGCAACCTGGAAATCTGATACCACTTGATAGAGGCAAAGGTGTCCCGTCTTTCGATGAGATGGTGGATTTCGCTTTGGTGGAAGTCGACTTTGACGATCCGACTACGAACGTGCGAGGACGTCGCGCCTTAGCAATCGCTAAACCAACTCCGAGAGGTTATTGACCACGCCGGAGCACGATCAACCTGACCACGAGGGTCTGTTTCCTGCGAGCAAACGAAGAACAAGCAAGAAACTAAGATTGCAATCTGGATATTGCGAATATAAGATGAAAGCTTTATTGATCAAGGTGCGGTTCTGTGACGCCTTTGTCTGGTCGTTGAACACAAACGAAGTACGCGAAGTTGCAGCTATGGCGAACTTTTAATCTAAACAAAACCCAAAGTCTAAACGATGCCCTAAGGGCTGTATATATGGAGGAAGAGGGGGGAATTTCGTGGCCCTTGGTGGAGGAGTCCGAAATCAACCCTATCTCTTGTTTCCCCACACATACGGACTCTAAAAATAGCCTATACTTATGTATTTCGAAATTACATGGGCCTGGCCCAATAATAAGGTGACGCAGCACCTAAAATAGCCTCGGGACGAAATTTATGAAGTGGCATCTTGTATATTTCGTCCAAGGCTTCATGCACCCATTATGGTGGCTTCAAAGTCCTGAAATCATCACTTGTAACTCCGTTCTTGTTCCCCTTGCGCATGCCATCATCTCCATGCTTGTTCTTGCTCCAATGTTCATCCTTCTCCAAGCTAGGCCCTTCATTTGTAAGCAAAACAAATGTATCCAATTTAGGCAGCATCATATTCTCATGAACATTAGAATCATTACCAAGAAACGAAAGTACCTGGTAATTTAGTTGGCGTGCACGAGCTCTAGTAATTGGTCCAGTATGTATAGCAGCAAGGGCTGTGGGTGTAACAATTGTATTGATGTCCTCATCAGAGGGGGAGGGATAGCATACTTGTTGTCGTGGATAGATTCTCGAAAATGGCACACTTTATACCATGTCATAAAAGCGATGATGCTGTTAATGTTGCTGATTTGTTCTTTCGTGAAATTATTCGCTTGCATGGTGTGCCAAATACTATTGTTTCAGATCGTGATACTAAATTTCTTAGCCACTTTTGGAGATGTTTATGGGCTAAGTTGGGGACTAAACTGCTTTTTAGTACTACTTGTCACCCCCAAACTGATGGACAAACTGAAGTAGTCAATAAAACATTGTCTACTATGCTTAGGGCTGTTTTGAAGAATAATAAGAAAATGTGGGAGGAATGCTTGCCTCATATTGAATTTGCTTATAATCGTTCATTGCATTCTACTACTAAGATGTGCCCTTTTGAAGTTGTGTATGGTTTCCTACCTCGTGCACCTATTGATTTGTTGCCTCTTCCATCTTCGGAGAAGGTTAATTTTGATGCTAAACAACGTGCTGAATTGATTTTAAAAATGCATGAGTTAACTAAGGAAAACATTGAGCGTATGAATGCTAAATATAAACTTGCTGGAGATAAGGGTAGAAAACATGTTGTGTTTGCACCTGGAGATCTTGTTTGGTTACATTTGCGTAAGGATAGATTTCCTGATTTGCGCAAATCAAAGTTAATGCCACGTGCTGATGGTCCCTTTAAGGTGTTAGAGAAATAAATGATAATGCATATAAACTTGAGCTGCCTGCAGATTTTGGGGTTAGTCCCACTTTTAACATTGCAGATTTGAAGCCTTATTTGGGTGAGGAAGATGAACTTCCGTCGAGGACGACTTCATTTCAAGAAGGGGAGGATGATGAGGACATCAATACAATTGTTACACCCACAGCCCCTGCTGCTATACATACTGGACCAATTACTAGAGCTCGTGCACGCCAACCAAATTACCAGGTACTTTCGTTTCTTGGTAATGATTCTAATGTTCATGAGAATATGATGCTGCCTAAATTGGATACATTTGTTTTGCTTACAAATGAAGGGCCTAGCTTGGAGAAGGATGAACATTGGAGCAAGAACAAGCATGGAGATGATGGCATGCGCAAGGGGAACAAGAACGGAGTTACAAGTGATGATTTCAGGACTTTGAAGCCACCATAATGGGTGCATGAAGCCTTGGACGAAATATACAAGATGCCACTTCATAAATTTCGTCCCGAGGCTATTTTAGGTGCTGCGTCACCTTATTATTGGGCCAGGCCCATGTAATTTCGAAATACATAAGTATAGGCTATTTTTAGAGTCTGTATGTGTGGGGAAACAAGAGATAGGGTTGATTTCGGACCCCTCCACCAAGGGCCACGAAATTTCCCCCTCTTCCTCCATATATACAGCCCTTAGGGCATCGTTTAGACTTTGGGTTTTGTTTAGATTAAAAGTTCGCCATAGCTGCAACTTCGCGTACTTCGTTTGTGTTCAACGACCAGACAAAGGCGTCACAGAACCCCACCTTGATCAATAAAGCTTTCATCTTATATTCGCAATATCCAGATTGCAATCTCAGTTTCTTGCTTGTTCTTCGTTTGCTCGCAGGAAACAGACCCTCGTGGTCAGGTTGATCGTGCTCCGGTGTGGTCAATAACCTCTCGGAGTTGGTTTAGCGATTGCTAAGGCGCGACGTCCTCGCACGTTCGTAGTCGGATCGTCAAAGTCGACTTCCACCAAAGCGAAATCCACCATCTCATCGAAAGACGGGACACCTTTGCCTCTATCAAGTGGTATCAGATTTCCAGGTTGCTCGGTGAGATTTTACAGTTTTTCGTAGTTTAGATCGAGTCTGTTCTTCATACCTACAGTCCACGAAAAAGCCACAAAAAAAATTAGGGTTAGTTCATCATATCCGAACCAATCTGATCCTTTGCATAATCTTTTTAGGGTTTTGCTTTGTTGAATTTGCGGTTGCATCGTCGTGTCTAGTTGCTGGTCTTAGAGTCTAGTCTTTTAGAGTTTCGAGTTCTGGTCATACGTTGTCACGCCGCCGCCGCACCATCATCATCACCCCTGCCATCTACCACCACCGCTTATCCGCCACCGCTTCGAATCCGTATCCATATACCACGACAGCTGTCATATACCACCACCGCTGCCATCTACCACCATATATCCACCACCAATCCGAGTTCTTGTCATATTAGGTTTGTTTTCGAGATCCATCTAGATTCCGATTCGTGTTTCCTTGCCGGAGTAGGTTTCGGAAAAAAAAAAGAGTCGGGTAGCCACGCTCCGTTTAGGCCCAAAATTTTTCGAAAACGCATTTTTCGAAAAAATTTCTGGCTATCCTATTTTTAGGTGTTTCTGAGTGTTTTGAGACAGGTGCCATTATAGGAAGTTTTTTTTGACCCGTTTCCAGTTTTTGGGTCCGGACAGTCAAAAAAAAATTGGTAAAAAAAAATTTCGTGCCCATCCTGTCAGTTTGAGCTAAGAAGAGTTTTGAGACACTCGCCATTATAGTGATTTTTCGCAAAAAAAAGCAGTGCAAAAAAAAAGAGCGCAAAAAAAAAAGAGCGAAAAAAAATTCCAGAGTGTGCTTTTCCCTTGTTTACGTGCCGCGCCGTGATTTTGTTAGTGTTCTAGGCTCGCGTCTCTAGCACAGTCTAGCCTAGGACCAGCACAGTACCGTCGTTGAGCGTTTATTCAACTTTGCATCTCTGAATTGATTATTGCTGACCCTTTTTGCTACCATATTATAAGCCTTCCCAGCTCCACATACATCTACGTCGTGCGTTTGACTCTCCCTGGTAATCACTCTATCCAAGCTTTGAGAGTTTTTGACTACAACGGTTGCCGATCACCACCTGCTGCTGGGTAAGAACTGGTAAGAATTTGAGATTTGCTTGACGGATTTGTGACACCCACCACCACCACTTGTTCGTAGTCTGTAGGATCATATTCTTGTGTGTTTCTATTGCTGCTAACCATGCCAGGATCACAAGCCGACGAGATTGACTGGGAGAATTTATCGAACAAGGAGCTTCATGATAAGTTTCAGCAAATGATGACTGAACAGGTGCAAGATGTGCTGAACAATTTTGAAGAGGCCATGGAGAAGATCACTGGCTTTGAGAAGACGTTCGAAACAAAGCTCGATAACAAGTTTAATGAATTGCTCGCGCGTCTTCCACCACCACCACCCGCTGCAGCTAACGCACCTCTCCAACAACAACAACAACAACGACTACCTCCACGTCGCGAAGCAGACCTCCGCCGAGCAAGCCGTGTTCCTCCTGCGTTTGGCCAAACTGTTGGTGCTGCTGTTGATACTTCTGTGGCTCCTGCTGCTGATGCGGAGGAGGATGATTATGTGGGAGATTATGAGGATGAGGTTGATCAAAATCAACACTACGTGTAGCCACCTGTACCACCACCAGCAGGTCGACCTCAGCTATATATTCGTAATGGTAGGCCTGCACCACCACCTCAGGTACGAGATGATGTCCATATTCCTAAACTGAAATTGAATATTCCACCATTTGAGGGTAGATATGTTCCTGATATATATCTTACTTGGGAGTTAGAAACTGAACAACGATTTACATGTTTACAATATCCTGAGGAGAGACGAGTTGCTGCTGCCGTTTGTGCTTTCACTAGTTTTGCATGTGTATGGTGGTCTGAACATTGTAGATTATATCCTATTCCAACTACTTGGGCTGCTTTGAAAACTGCTATGCGTACGCGTTGGGTTCCACCATATTATCAACGTGAATTGCTTCAAAAATTGCAGCGTTTAAGACAAGGGAAAAATTCTGTAGAAGAATATTATCAGGAATTACAAACTGGCATGATTAGATGTGGTATTGTTGAGGAGAATGAAGCTATGCTTGCATGTTTTCTGGGTGGATTAAATAGGGAGATTCAGACCATTCTAGACTATAAGGAGTATACTAATATCACTCGTTTATTCCATCTTGCTTGTAAAGCTGAACGTGAAGTGCAGGATCGACAAGCATTGGGGCGAACTAACTTTTCTGCAGGCCGACCTTCATCATGGACACCACGTGCATCTTCTACTTCAACTGCACCAGCACCTCCATCCGGTGCCACCTCCAGCCGTGATACAAGAAAACAGGCACAACCACCATTATCTGCCAAGAGCGCACCTGCGGGGCCTGCACAGCGTTCTTCTTCTTCCATGGCATCAACAGGGCACACAAGTGATATTATTTGTCGTCGTTGTAAGGGAGGAGGTCATTATGCGAGAGAATGCAAATCTCCGCGTGTGATGATTGCTACCGCGGATGGTGGATATGAGTCTGCTAGTGACTATGATGAGGAGACTTTGGCTTTTATTACACGTGAAGAACATGGTGGAGATGATTCTGATCATGAGACGCAATACATGGCTCCTGAAGACGCTGACAGATATGAATGTTTAGTTGCTCAACGTGTTTTGAGTGTGCAGGTCACACAAGCTGAGCAAAATCAGAGGCACAATTTGTTCCATACCAAGGGAGTTGTGAAGGAACGTTCTATGCGCGTCATAATAGACGGAGGGAGCTGCAACAACTTGGCTAGCATAGAGATGGTGGAGAAGCTTTCTCTCACCACAAGACCACATCCACATCCTTACTACATCCAATGGTTCAACAACAGCGGCAAGGTTAAGGTAACACGTACTGTTCGTGTGCATTTTAGTATCTCTACATATGCTGATTATGTTGATTGTGATGTGGTACCTATGCAAGCATGTTCCTTATTACTTGGTAGACCATGGCAATTTGATAAAAATTCTGTACACCATGGTAGAAACAATCACTATACTCTTGTTCATAAGGATAAAAATATTACTTTGCTTCCTATGACTCCTGATTCCATTTTGAAAGATGATATTAATAGAGCTAATAAAGCAAAACAGGAGACGAATAAGAGTGAAAATCAGATTGTGGCAAAAGAATTTGAGCAACAAATGAAGCCTAACAATAAACCATCTAGTGTTGCTTCTGAAATTAAATTGAAAAGTGCATGTTTATTTGCCACCAAATCTGATATTGATGAGCTAGATTTCGGCAAATCTGTTTGCTATGCTTTTGTGTGTAAAGAGGCATTATTTTCATTCGAGGACGTGCCTTCCTCTTTGCCTCCTGCTGTCACTAACATTTTGCAGGAGTTCCCTTGATAGAGGCAAAGGTGTCCCGTCTTTCGATGAGATGATGGATATCGCTTTGGTGGAAGTCGACTTTGACGATCCGACTACGAACGTGCGAGGACGTCGCGCCTTAGCAATCGCTAAACCAACTCCGAGAGGTTATTGACCGCGCCGGAGCACGATCAACCTGACCACGAGGGTCTGTTTCCTGCGAGCAAACGAAGAACAAGCAAGAAACTAAGATTGCAATCTGGATATTGCGAATATAAGATGAAAGCTTTATTGATCAAGATGGGGTTCTGTGACGCCTTTGTCTGGTCGTTGAACACAAACGAAGTACGCGAAGTTGCAGCTATGGCGAACTTTTAATCTAAACAAAACCCAAAGTCTAAACGATGCCCTAAGGGCTGTATATATGGAGGAAGAGGGGGGAATTTCGTGGCCCTTGGTGGAGGGGTCCGAAATCAACCCTATCTCTTGTTTCCCCACACATACGGACTCTAAAAATAGCCTATACTTATGTATTTCGAAATTACATGGGCCTGGCCCAATAATAAGGTGACGCAGCACCTAAAATAGCCTCGGGACGAAATTTATGAAGTGGCATCTTGTATATTTCGTCCAAGGCTTCATGCACCCATTATGGTGGCTTCAAAGCCCTGAAATCATCACTTGTAACTCCGTTCTTGTTCCCCTTGCGCATGCCATCATCTCCATGCTTGTTCTTGCTCCAATGTTCATCCTTCTCCAAGCTAGGCCCTTCATTTGTAAGCAAAACAAATGTATCCAATTTAGGCAGCATCATATTCTCATGAACATTAGAATCATTACCAAGAAACGAAAGTACCTGGTAATTTAGTTGGCGTGCACGAGCTCTAGTAATTGGTCCAGTATGTATAGCAGCAGGGGCTGTGGGTGTAACAATTGTATTGATGTCCTCATCATCCTCCCCTTCTTGAAATGAAGTCGTCCTCGACGGAAGTTCATCTTCCTCACCCAAATAAGGCTTCAAATCTGCAATGTTAAAAGTGGGACTAACCCCAAAATCTGCAGGCAGCTCAAGTTTATATGCATTATCATTTATTTTCTCTAACACCTTAAAGGGACCGTCAGCACGTGGCATTAGCTTTGATTTGCGCAAATCAGGAAATCTGTCCTTACGCAAATGTAACCAAACAAGATCTCGAGGTGCAAACACAACATGTTTTCTACCCTTATCTCCAGCAAGTTTATATTTAGCATTCATACGCTCAATGTTTTCCTTAGTTAACTCATGCATTTTTAAAATCAATTCAGCACATTGTTTAGCATCAAAATTAACCTTCTCCGACGATGGAAGAGGCAACAAATCAATAGGTGCACGAGGTAGGAAACCATACACAACTTCAAAAGGGCACATCTTAGTAGTAGAATGCAATGAACGATTATAAGCAAATTCAATATGAGGCAAGCATTCCTCCCACATTTTCTTATTATTCTTCAAAACAGCCCTAAGCATAGTAGACAACGTTCTATTGACTACTTCAGTTTGTCCATCAGTTTGGGGGTGACAAGTAGTACTAAAAAGCAGTTTAGTCCCCAACTTAGCCCATAAACATCTCCAAAAGTGGCTAAGAAATTTAGTATCACGATCTGAAACAATAGTATTTGGCACACCATGCAAGCGAATAATTTCATGAAAGAACAAATCAGCAACATTAACAGCATCATCGCTTTTATGACATGGTATAAAGTGTGCCATTTTCGAGAATCTATCCACGACAACAAATATGCTATGATAACTATCTTTCGATGAGATGATAACTGTCGATTTGGTGGAGACGACTTTGACGATCCGACTACAAACGTGCAACGACGTTGTGCCTTAGCAATCGCTAAATGATGAGGACATCAATACAATTGTTACACCCACAGCCCCTGCTGCTATACATACTGGACCAATTACTAGAGCTCGTGCACGCCAACTAAATTACCAGGTACTTTCGTTTCTTGGTAATGATTCTAATGTTCATGAGAATATGATGCTGCCTAAATTGGATACATTTGTTTTGCTTACAAATGAAGGGCCTAGCTTGGAGAAGGATGAACATTGGAGCAAGAACAAGCATGGAGATGATGGCATGCGCCAGGGAAACAAGAACGGAGTTACAAGTGATGATTTCAGGACTTTGAAGCCACCATAATGGGTGCATGAAGCCTTGGACGAAATATACAAGATGCCACTTCATAAATTTCGTCCCGAGGCTATTTTAGGTGCTGCGTCACCTTATTATTGGGCCAGGCCCATGTAATTTCGAAATACATAAGTATAGGCTATTTTTAGAGTCCGTATGTGTGGGGAAACAAGAGATAGGGTTGATTTCGGACCCCTCCACCAAGGGCCACGAAATTCCCCCCCTCTTCCTCCATATATACAGCCCTTAGGGCATCGTTTAGACTTTGGGTTTTGTTTAGATTAAAAGTTCGCCATAGCTGCAACTTCGCGTACTTCGTTTGTGTTCAACGACCAGACAAAGGCGTCACAGAACCCCACCTTGATCAATAAAGCTTTCATCTTATATTCGCACTATCCAGATTGCAATCTTAGTTTCTTGCTTGTTCTTCGTTTGCTCGCAGGAAACAGACCCTCGTGGTCAGGTTGATCGTGCTCCGGCGTGGTCAATAACCTCTCGGAGTTGGTTTAGCGATTGCTAAGGCGCGACGTCCTCGCACGTTCGTAGTCGGATCGTCAAAGTCGACTTCCACCAAAGCGAAATCCACCATCTCATCGAAAGACGGGACACCTTTGCCTCTATCAATAAGACTTTTGAGCTTGAATGTGATGCTAGTGGAATTGGATTAGGAGGAGTGTTATTACAAGATGGCAAACCTGTTGCATACTTTTCTGAAAAATTGAGTGGGCCTAGTCTGAATTATTCTACTTATGATAAAGAATTATATGATCTTGTTCGGACTTTAGAAACATGGCAACATTATTTATGGCCCAAAGAATTTGTTATACATTCTGATCATGAATCTTTGAAACATATTAAAAGTCAAGCTAAACTGAATCGTAGACATGCTAAATGGGTTGAATTCATTGAGACTTTCCCTTATGTCATTAAACACAAGAAGGGAAAAGAAAATGTTATTGCTGATGCATTGTCTCGTCGCTATACTATGCTTTCACAACTTGACTTCAAAATATTTGGTTTGGAGACCATCAAAGATCAATATGTGCATGATGCTGATTTTAAAGATGTAATGCAGAATTGTAAAGAAGGAAGAATGTGGAACAAGTTTGTCGTTAACGATGGATTTGTGTTTCGTGCTAACAAGCTATGCATTCCAGCTAGCTCCGTTCGTCTTTTGTTGTTGCAGGAGGCGCATGGAGGAGGATTAATGGGACACTTTGGCGTGAAGAAGACGGAGGACGTACTTTCTACAAATTTCTTTTGGCCAAAGATGAGACGGGATGTTGAGCGTTTTATTGCTCGATGCACTACATGTCAAAAAGCTAAGTCACGACTCAATCCTCATGGTTTATATATGCCTTTGCCTGTACCTAGTGTTCCTTGGGAGGATATATCTATGGACTTTGTTTTAGGTTTACCTCGAACAAAGAAGGGGAGGGATAGCATATTTGTTGTCGTGGATAGATTCTCGAAAATGGCACACTTTATACCATGTCATAAAAGCGATGATGCTGTTAATGTTGCTGATTTGTTCTTTCGTGAAATTATTCGCTTGCATGGTGTGCCAAATACTATTGTTTCAGATCGTGATACTAAATTTCTTAGCCACTTTTGGAGATGTTTATGGGCTAAGTTGGGGACTAAACTGCTTTTTAGTACTACTTGTCACCCCCAAACTGATGGACAAGCTGAAGTAGTCAATAGAACGTTGTCTACTATGCTTAGGGCTGTTTTGAAGAATAATAAGAAAATGTGGCAGGAATGCTTGCCTCATATTGAATTTGCTTATAATCGTTCATTGCATTCTACTACTAAGATGTGCCCTTTTGAAGTTGTGTATGGTTTCCTACCTCGTGCACCTATTGATTTGTTGCCTCTTCCATCTTCGGAGAAGGTTAATTTTGATGCTAAACAACGTGTTGAATTGATTTTAAAAATGCATGAGTTAACTAAGGAAAACATTGAGCGCATGAATGCTAAATATAAACTTGCTGGAGATAAGGGTAGAAAACATGTTGTGTTTGCACCTAGAGATCTTGTTTGGTTACATTTGCGTAAGGATAGATTTCCCGATTTGCGCAAATCAAAGTTAATGCCACGTGCTGATGGTCCCTTTAAGGTGTTAGAGAAAATAAATGATAATGCATATAAACTTGAGCTGCCTGCAGATTTTGGGGTTAGTCCCACTTTTAACATTGCAGATTTGAAGCCTTATTTGGGTGAGGAAGATGAACTTCCGTCGAGGACGACTTCATTTCAAGAAGGGGAGGATGATGAGGACATCAATACAATTGTTACACCCACAGCCCCTGCTGCTATACATACTGGACCAATTACTAGAGCTCGTGCACGCCAACTAAATTACCAGGTACTTTCGTTTCTTGGTAATGATTCTAATGTTCATGAGAATATGATGCTGCCTAAATTGGATACATTTGTTTTGCTTACAAATGAAGGGCCTAGCTTGGAGAAGGATGAACATTGGAGCAAGAACAAGCATGGAGATGATGGCATGCGCAAGGGGAACAAGAATGGAGTTACAAGTGATGATTTCAGGACTTTGAAGCCACCATAATGGGTGCATGAAGCGTTGGACGAAATATACAAGATGCCACTTCATAAATTTCGTCCCGAGGCTATTTTAGGTGCTGCGTCACCTTATTATTGGGCCAGGCCCATGTAATTTCGAAATACATAAGTATAGGCTATTTTTAGAGTCCGTATGTGTGGGGAAACAAGAGATAGGGTTGATTTCGGACTCCTCCACCAAGGGCCACGAAATTCCCCCCTCTTCCTCCATATATACAGCCCTTAGGGCATCGTTTAGACTTTGGGTTTTGTTTAGATTAAAAGTTCGCCATAGCTGCAACTTCGCGTACTTCGTTTGTGTTCAACGACCAGACAAAGGCGTCACAGAACCCCACCTTGATCAATAAAGCTTTCATCTTATATTCGCAATATCCAGATTGCAATCTCAGTTTCTTGCTTGTTCTTCGTTTGCTCGCAGGAAACAGACCCTCGTGGTCAGGTTGATCGTGCTCCGGCGTGGTCAATAACCTCTCGGAGTTGGTTTAGCGATTACTAAGGCGCGACGTCCTCGCACGTTCGTAGTCGGATCGTCAAAGTCGACTTCCACCAAAGCGAAATCCACCATCTCATCGAAAGACGGGACACCTTTGCCTCTATCAAACTGTAACAAAATATTATGATGATTTACAAACTACCTTGTTGCATTCCTCTTTAGAAGAAAGTGAAGATGATTTTATGGATAGATTTTGGGGAGGATTAAACCGTGATATTCAAGAGATACTAATTCATGAAGAGTGTTATCCTATGGACCATTTGTTTCATCTTGCTTGCAAAGCTGAACAGGAAATAAAACGACGTGTTGGCCACGAGGAGAACAAGCGCACGGTGCACATTCCAAGAGTTGATATGATTGTTCCTTCAACTACTAGGCATACTATGACAACCACATCCGTTGTTGTCAGGACTACATCACCTCCACCATGTGACACATCGCCCCCGAGAGTGGCTACATCATCTGAGTTGATCATAAGAGGTAATGACAAAGGTACTGATCTTCCATCTCTACATGAGAATGATGAATGCCTTGTCAATTTGAATGCACCATCTGATGAGCTACCCACTACTTTGATCACACCACCTATTTTAGAGGACTACGTGATGAGGACATCAATACAATTGTTACACCCACAGCCCCTGCTGCTATACATACTGGACCAATTACTAGAGCTCGTGCACGCCAACTAAATTACCAGGTACTTTCGTTTCTTGGTAATGATTCTAATGTTCATGAGAATATGATGCTGCCTAAATTGGATACATTTGTTTTGCTTACAAATGAAGGGCCTAGCTTGGAGAAGGATGAACATTGGAGCAAGAACAAGCATGGAGATGATGGCATGCGCAAGGGGAACAAGAACGGAGTTACAAGTGATGATTTCAGGACTTTGAAGCCACCATAATGGGTGCATGAAGCCTTGGACGAAATATACAAGATGCCACTTCATAAATTTCGTCCCGAGGCTATTTTAGGTGCTGCGTCACCTTATTATTGGGCCAGGGCCATATAATTTCGAAATACATAAGTATAGGCTATTTTTAGAGTCCGTATGTGTGGGGAAACAAGAGATAGGGTTGATTTCGGACCCCTCCACCAAGGGCCACGAAATTCCCCCCTCTTCCTCCATATATACAGCCCTTAGGGCATCGTTTAGACTTTGGGTTTTGTTTAGATTAAAAGTTCGCCATAGCTGCAACTTCGCGTACTTCGTTTGTGTTCAACGACCAGACAAAGGCGTCACAGAACCCCACCTTGATCAATAAAGCTTTCATCTTATATTCGCAATATCCAGATTGCAATCTCAGTTTCTTGCTTGTTCTTCGTTTGCTCGCAGGAAACAGACCCTCGTGGTCAGGTTGATCGTGCTCCGGCGTGGTCAATAACCTCTCGGAGTTGGTTTAGCGATTTCTAAGGCGCGACGTCCTCGCACGTTCGTAGTCGGATCGTCAAAGTCGACTTCCACCAAAGCGAAATCCACCATCTCATCGAAAGACGGGACACCTTTGCCTCTATCAGCTGCTCTAGTAGGTGCAACGGTGGAGGAACCAACCGGTGGTGGTGAGCATGAACTGGAATAGTAGTTGTTGTAGTCACCCAATGCATCCTCCTGTATCTGTCTCTCAAAGGTACAAGCACGAACATACATACCAGTAATGCAACGAGGAATATAGTGAAATCTTGCACGGATATCATGGTTCAAACCACCAAAAAATCTATTCACTGTATCATCCTCAGATTCTTCTATGTCACAATGATGCATATAAGATTTAAACTCTTGGTAGTAAGCATGAACAGTGTTGTTGCCTTGTTTAAATTGTTCAAATCTGCGAAGCAATTCACGGCGATAGTAAGGAGGGAAAAATTGTTTTCTCATTACATCTTTCAAATCTTTCCAAGTTGTGGGTTGGTTATCAATGTTTTTCTTACAATGCACACTCCACCAAACAGAAGCAAAACCAGTAAATGCTCTAGTGGCAGCTCGTACTCTCTCAAGTTCAGAAAAGTCATGGTGACTAAAAACTTGTTCTACTTCAAGCTCCCAAGCTAGCTAAATAGCAGGATTAAATCTACCCTCAAATGACGGTAAAGAGCTAACCTGGCCATGTGCTTGTGTGTGTTGTCCCAACTCTCGTGATGGTGAAGATGTGTTCGTTGTCCAAGAACTTCTATCTCCAGAACCTCTCATGATTAGTAGAAACAAGAAACAAAATTCGAGAATAATGTTCTTATGAACTACTAGGATGTGGTTGTAACATGCTCACAGTAAAGAAAATATCAATATCTTACACGTTCTTACCATGCGGCAGGTGGTGACAGGCAACTAGCGGTGTCAAATAACTCTGAAGATTGTGTAAAGCGATTGCCAGGGGAACATACGTATACACGGTGTAGAAATATGTGGAGCTGGGTTTGCTATATATGGTAGCAAAAAATTAGCAATAATCAATTCAAAGATGCAATGTTGAATAAACGCTCAACGACGGTACTGTGCTGGTCCTAGGCTAGACCGGACTAGAGACGCGAGCCTAGAACACTAATGAGGTCACGGTGTAGCACAACTAGCATCAATGAAGGATACTGAGTAGCTCCGGACAGCAAGATATAAGTGAAGATCACAATGACAGTAAAGATAATGATGAAAAACAACTGCCAAGCAGGATATACAACAACTCTCTCTCCAACTTTCCTCTTGAAAAGTTTGAGCCAATTTTTTGATCAATTTTTTCAAAGAATACTACTAACTCAAGCTTTCAAATGCAAAAAGAATCACACAATTCCGAGTTGATATGAGGAGTCAAAAAATTCTAAAACTGGCCTGAAAAACTGGAACAAGCTGTGTTCGCGAACTTCGGAGGGCAAAAAAACCTATTTACAAGCCGATTTTGAGGTGCCAAATATTGAACTTGCTTCTAAGACTATTTAGATGTGGCTCGTCACTAGCTTTAATTTGAGTACTCACAAAGGCAAAACGGACTTCATAAGAGGAAGTTATGCCTGTTTTACTGAACAGTGCACAAAAAAGATTCCAATCCGAATTCAACTACGAGATTGAGTCTAGATAGATCCGAATTTTGTTTTTTTTTCTTCTCTCTTTTTTTCCTCACACTTTTTTCTTTTTCTTTCTTTCTTTTTCTCTAACTTTTTTTCTTTTTTCCCTCTCTCTTTTTTTCCGTCTTTTTTTCTCTCTCTCTTTCTAGAACAAACTAGATAAGATGCAGATTGGATCAAGCGAAGATGTGAATGATCTCAACTATGATTATGACAATGAACGGTGAGTAGCACGTGTGGAAATTGATGGATAGGTGGTGGACAGCGGAAGGGATAACAATGCAGCGGTGGCGTGACTAATGTGAACAGAACTCAAAACTCTAAACGAACTAGACACTAAGACCAGCAACTCGACACGACAATGCAACCGATAATTCAATAATGCAAACAATGAAAAGAAAATTGCATAGGCTCGAACTGGCTTGGGCAAAGGATGAATAGATCTAACTTTTTTATGGGCTTTTCTTGGACAATAGGTAAGAAAATAAGTCTAATCTAGGGAAAATAGAAAATTCTCACCGAGCAACCTGAAAACTGATACCACTTGATAGAGGCAAAGGTGTCCCGTCTTTCAATGAGATGGTGGCTACCGTTTTGGAGGAAGTGACTTTGACGATCCGACTACAAACGTGCACGACGTTGCGCCTTAGCAATCGCTAAACCAATCTCCCGAGGTTATTGACGATGCCGGAAGCACGGTCAGCCTGACCACGAAGGTATATTCGTGCAAGCAATCGAAGAACAAGCAAGAATATGATAAAGCAATTTGAATATTGCAAATATATATGAAGTATTGATAATGGTGGGGATCCGTAAGCGGTCTTGGTCTGGTCGTTGGACACAAACAAAGTACACGAAGTTGCAATGGCTAACTTTTAACTAAACAAATCCCCAGGAAAAAGCTACTAGATGGATCTACTTATATAGGAGAATGGGGTGACGGCCAAGGAGGTGGGAGAATGTCCCAAGGCAGCCTAAAACCAACCCTAGGTCGTACAAGGCTGATGGGCCCAAGTGGAGGTGATGCAACACCTTTGGACTTGTTGTTTGACTTGGATTCTGCTGCAGCGTCTGATTGTTTCGTGGATATCTCAACGCTCCGAATGTATTTTAAGGTGAATCCAATTGGGCTAGAAAGAGCATGAAATCTACTTTCCAACAAAAAAGAATCACCCAATTCGGAGTCCGTATGAAAACGTTGTTGGTGTTTTGTGTCAGGTATGTCTGTGCAGTCCGAATCTGAATCCAGAACGTGAGAGACTTGGATTCTATCTTCTCTTGGCCCAAAAGTGATGTGAGAGGACTTTTTGAATAGAACCTAAACTTCTCTTTTTCCCTTATCTTCATATGTGGATTGTACAAATGTCCCATACACCTGCAATTAGACAAAACACCAAAGTGTGTGAAGTATTTTTATTCTGGATAACATAAATAGATTATTGAATAGTTTGCACTAGAAATCACCTGACAAATATGCATGTATGCAATATTTTTGATTATATCCAAGGTAGTCATGTCCTCATCATCATGTTGTTGTAGAGGTGTGTAAGGTGCAGCGGGTGGTGGTGGTGGAAGACGCGCGAGCAATTCATTAAACTTGTTATCGAGCTTAATTTCGAACGTCTTCTCCATGCCATCTATCTTCTCGATGGCCTTTTCAAATCTGTTTAGCATATCTTGCACCTGTCCACTCATCATTTGCTGAAATTTATCATGCAACTCCTTATTCATCATGTTCTCCTAGTCAGTCTCATCGGCTTGTGATCCTGGCATGGTTAGCAGCAATAGAAACACACAAGAATATGATCCTACAGACTACTAACAAGAGGTGGTGGTGGGTGTCACAAATACGTCAAGCAAATCTCAAATTCTTACCAGTTCTCATCCAGCAGCAGGCGGTGATCGGCAACCGTTGTAGTCAAAACTCTCAAAGCTTGGATAGAGCGATTACCAGGGAGAGTCAAACGCACGACGTAGATGTATGTGGAGATGGGAAGGCTTATTATCTAGTAGCAAAAAGGGTCAACAATAATCAATTCAGAGATGCAAAGTTGAATAAACGCTCAACGACGGTACTGTGCTGGTCCTAGGCTAGACTGTGCTAGAGACGCGAGCCTAGAACACCAACAAAATCATGGCGCGACACGTAAACAAGGGAGGAGCACACTCTGAAAAAAATTCTCTTTTTTCCCCCTTTTTTGCACTTTTTTTCCTCTTTTTTTTGCTCCGCAACATTTTTTTTTAGAAAAAGTCTACAAATGGTCTAAAAACTGCCTAGCCAGAATTTTCCAAACTTAGTTTTTTTTGAGTTTGGAACTATTTCTCTACTGCGGGTAGCACGGAAGTTGGGGAGTCCTTCTCTGTCCCGACTCGGAGTATGGCGTGATCTGGAAATCCAAAACAGAGTAACAAAATACTGGACTCGGAATAGGACTGGTGGCGAAGATGAAACTGGTGGAACTCGGACTGGTGGCGGAGATGAATCTGGTGGAACTCGGACTGGTGGCGGGTATATGTTGCAGGTGGACTCGGATTGGCGTGATGGCGGCGGATATGTGGTGGCGTATATGGACTCGGATTGGCGGTGGATATGTGGTGGTGGTATATGGTAGCAGCGACGATGATGATGCGGTGGTGATATATGGCAGCGGTGGCATGACAACTTGTGAACAGAACTCAAAACTCTAAAGGACTAGACGCTAAGACCGGCAACTTGACATGACGATGCAACCGCAAATTCAACAAAGCAAATACAGAAAAGATTATGCAAAGGCTCAGATTGGTTCGGATGGGATGAACTAACCCTAATTTTTTTGGCTTTTTCGTGGACTATAGGTATGAAGAACAGACTCGATCTAAACTACGAAAAAGTGTAAAATCTCACCGAGCAACCTGGAAATCTGATACCACTTGATAGAGGCAAAGGTGTCCCGTCTTTCGATGAGATGATGGATATCGCTTTGGTGGAAGTCGACTTTGACGATCCGACTACGAACGTGCGAGGACGTCGCGCCTTAGCAATCGCTAAACAAACTCCGAGAGGTTATTGACCACGCCGGAGCACGATCAACCTGACCACGAGGGTCTGTTTCCTGCGAGCAAACGAAGAACAAGCAAGAAACTGAGATTGCAATCTGGATATGGCGAATATAAGATGAAAGCTTTATTGATCAAGGTGGGGTTCTGTGACGCCTTTATCTGGTCGTTGAACACAAACGAAGTACGCGAAGTTGCAGCTATGGCGAACTTTAATCTAAACAAAACCCAAAGTCTAAACGATGCCCTAAGGGTTGTATATATGGAGGAAGAGGGGGGGAATTTCGTGGACCTTGGTGGAGGGGTCCGAAATCAACCCTATCTCTTATTTCCCCACACATACGGACTCTAAAAATAGCATATACTTATGTATTTCGAAATTACATGGGCCTGGCCCAATAATAAGGTGACACAGCACCTAGAATAGCCTCGAGACAAAATTTATGGAGTGGCATCTTCTATATTTCGTCCAAGGCTTCATGCACCCATTATGGTGGCTTCAAAGTCCTGAAATCATCACTTGTAACTCCGTTCTTGTTCCCCTTGCGCACGCCATCATCTCCATGCTTGTTCTTGCTCCAATGTTCATCCTTCTCCAAGCTAGGCCCTTCATTTGTAAGCAAAACAAATGTATCCAATTTAGGCAGCATCATATTCTCATGAACATTAGAATCATTACCAAGAAACGAAAGTACCTGGTAATTTAGTTGGCGTGCACGAGCTCTAGTAATTGGTCCAGTATGTATAGTAGCAGGGGCTGTGGGTGTAACAATGGTATTGATGTCCTCATCAAAACTACTTGCGGCGAGCGTCCGAATCCAGAAAATACTCCCCGCTTGCGCCAGGAGGCCCGGAGTACCCTCAAATATGGCCTTAAGTAGGTCTTTTTGGCCCTGAAAGTCAAAGAACATCATTCGTCGCTGTTTTTCAGACAAGTTTCTGAACTCATTGGCACTTCCTTTTGAAGGAAATTTGAGAGATTATGTTCCTTATAGACATTAGCCCCCTGGTAGGGACAAACGTACCTTTCTGCAGATGCTCTATGATCCGGTTGATGAGGACATGACTACCTTGAATATGACCAAAAATATTGCATACATGCATATTTGTCAGGTGATTTCTAGTGCAAACTATTCAATAATCTATTTATGCTATCCAGAACAAAAATACTTCACACACTTTTGTGTTCTGTCTAATTGCAGGTGTATGGGACATTTGTACAATCCACATATGAAGATAAGGAAGAAAGATATGTTTATTTGCTGTTCAAAAAGTTCTCTCACGTCACTTTTGGCCCAAGAGAAGATAGAGTCCAAGTCTCTCACGTTCTGGACTCAGATTCGGACTGCACAGACATACCTGACTCAAAACGTCAACAACTTTTTTATAAGGACTCCGAATTGGGTGATTCTTTTTTTTGTTGGAAAGTAGATTTCGTGCTCTTTCCAAACCAATTGGATTCACCTTAAAATTCATCCGGAGTGTTGAGTTATGGATGAAGCAATATGATGCTGCAGCAGAATCCGAGTCAAACTACAAGTCCAAAGGTGCTACGTCACCTCCACTTGGGCCCATTGGCCTTGTACGACCTAGGGTTAGTTTTAGGCTGCCTTGGGACGTCCTCTCATCTCCTTGGCCACCACCCCTTGCTCCTATATAAGTAGATCCATCTAGTAGCTTTTCTCTTGGGATTTGTTTAGTTAAAAGTTAGCCATTGCAACTTTGTGTACTTCGTTTGTGTCCAACGACCAGACCAAGACCGCTTACGGATCCCCACCTTTATCAATACTTCATATATACTCGCAATATTCAGATTGCTTTCATCATATTCTTGCTCGTTCTTCGATTGCTTACAGGAGTAGACCTTCGTGGTCAGGTTGATTGTGCTCCAGCGTGGTCAATAACCTCTCGGATTTGGTTTAGCGATTGCTAAGGCGCAACGTCGTGCACGTTTGTAGTCGGATCGTTAAAGTCGTCTCCACCAAATCGATAGTTATCATCTCATCGAAATATCGGGACGCTCTGCCTCTATCAAGTGGTATCAGTTTTCAGGTTGGTTGGTGAGATTTTCCAGTTATCCCTAAATTCGATTTATTTTCTTACCTATTGTCCAAGAAAAAGCCACAGAAAAAAGTTAGATATAATCTTCCTTTGTCCTAGCCAGTCCGAGCCTTTGCAATTTTCTTTTCATTGTTTGCATTATTGAATTATCGGTTGCATCGTCGTGTCGAGTTGCTGGTCTTAGTGTCTAGTTCCTTTAGAGTTTCGAGTTCTGTTCACATTAGTCACGCCGCCGCTGCATCATTATCCCTTCTGCTGTCCACCATCCTATCCATCAATTTCCACCACGTGCTACGCACTATTCATTGTCATAATCATAGTTGAGGTCATTCACATCTTCGCCTGATCCAATCTGCATCTTATCTAGTTTGTCTTGGAAAGAGGGAGACAAAAAAATATAGAGAAAAAAAAAGCAAAAAAAGGAAAGAAGAAAAAGAAAAAAAGTGTGAGAAAAAAAAGAGAAGAAAAAAATTCAGATCTATCTAGAATCAATCTCGTACCTGAATTCGGATTGGAATCTGTTTTGTGCACTGTTCAGTAAAACGGGTGTATCTTCCTCATACGAAATCCGTTTTGACTCCGTGAGTACTCAAATTAAAGCTAGCGACAAGCCGCATCTAAATAGTTGCAGAAGCAAGTTCAATATTTGACACCTCAAAATCGGCTTCTAAATAGGTCTTTTTGCCCTCCGAAGTGCGTGAACATAGCTTGTTCTAATTTTTCAGGCTAGTTTTAGAATTTTTTGACTCCTCATATCAACTCGGAATTGAGTGATTCTTTCTGCATTGGAAAGCTTGAGTTAGTAGCATTCTTTGAAAAAATTATCAGAAAATTGGCTCAAACTTTTCAAGAGGAAAGTTGGAGAGAGAGTTGTTCTATATCCTGCTTGGCAGTTGTTTTTCATCATTATCTTTACTGCCGTTGTGATCTTAACTTACATCTTGCTGTCCAGAGCTACTTAATATCCTTCATTGATGCTAGTTGTGCTACGTCGTGACCTCATTAGTGTTCTAGGCTCGCATCTCTAGTCCGGTCTAGCCTAGGACCAGCACAGTACCGTCGTTGACCATTTATTCAACATTGCATCTTTGAATTGATTATTGCTAAATTTTTTGCTACCATATATAGCTAACCCAGCTCCACATATTTCTACACCGTGTATACATACGTTCCCCTGGCAATCGCTTTACACAATCTTCAGAGTTACTTGACACCGCTGGTTGCCTGTCACCACCTGCCACATGGTAAGAACTTGTAAGATATTGATATTTGCTTTACTGTGAGCACTTTACAACCACATCCTAGTAGTTCATAGGAACATTATTCTCGAATATTGTTTCTTGTTTCTACTAATCATGACAGGTTTCGGAGATAGAAGTTCTTGGACGACGAACACATCTTCACCATCACGAGAGTTGGGACAACACACACAAGCACATGGCCAGGTTAGCTCTTTACCGTCATTTGAGGGTAGATTTAATCCTGCTATTTATCTAGCTTGGGAGCTTGAAGTAGAATAAGTTTTTAGTCACCATGTTTTTTCTGAACTTGAGCGAGTACGAGCTGCCACTAGAGCATTTACTGGTTTTGCTTATGTTTGGTGGAGTGTGCATTGTAAGAAAAATATTGATAACCAACCCACAACTTGGAAAGATTTGAAAGATGTAATGAGAAAACAGTTTTCCGCTCCTTACTATCGTCGTGAATTGCTTCGCAAATTTGGACAATTTAAACAAGGCAATAATATTTTTCATGCTTACTACCAAGAGTTCAAATCTTATATGCATCATTGTGACATAGAAGAATCTGAGGATGATACAATGAATAGATTTTTTGGTGCTTTGAACCATGATATTCAGGCAAGATTTCAGTATATTCCTCATTGCATTACTGGTATGTATGTTCGTGCTTGTACTTTTGAGAGACAGTTTGATGAGGACATGACTACCTTGGATACGACCAAAAATATTGCATACCTGCATATTTTTCAGGTGATTTCTAGTGCAAACTATTCAATAATCTATTTATGTTATCCAAAACAAAAATACTTCACACACTTTTCTGTTTTGTCTAATTACAGGTGTATAGGATATTTGTACAATTCACAAATGAAGATAAGGGAGAAAGAGATGTTTAAGTGTTGTTCAAAAAGTTCTCACGTCACTTTTGGGCCAAGAGAAGATAGAGTCCAAGTCTCTCACGTTCTGGATTCAGATTCGGACTGCACAGACATACCTGACTCAAAACGCCAACAACTTTTTTATACGGACTCCGAATTGGGTGATTCTTTTTTTGTTGGATTCTAGATTTTGTGCTCTTTCCAGCACAATTGGCCTTGTATGACCTAGGATTAGTTTTAGGCTGCCTTGGGACGTCCTCCCACCTCCTAGGCGGCCACCCCTTGCTCCTATATAAGTAGATCCATCTAGTAGCTTTTCCCTTGGGATTTGTTTAGTTAAAAGTTAGCCATTGCAACTTCGTGTACTTCGTTTGTGTCCAACGACCAGACCAAGACCGCTTACGGATCCCCACCTTCATCAATACTTCATATATACTCACAATATTCAGATTGCTTTTATCATATTTTTGCTTGTTCTTCGATTGCATGCAGGAATAGACCTTCGTGGTCACGTTGATTGTGCTCCGGCGTGGTCAATAACCTCTCGAAGTTGGTTTAGCGATTGCTAAGGCGCAACGTCGTGCACGTTTGTAGTCGGATCGTCAAAGTCATCTTCACCAAATCGATAGTTATCATCACATCGAAAGATCGGGACATCCCGCCTCTATCAAGTGGTATCAGTTTTCAGGTTGCTCGGTGAGAATTTCCAGTTTTCCCTAGATTAGATTTATTTTCTTACTTATTGTCCAAGAAAAAAGCCACAAAAAAGTGAGATCTATTCATCCTTTGTCCAAGCCGGTCTGAGCCTTTACAATTTTCTTTTCATTGTTTGCATTATTGAATTATCGGTTGCATCGTTGTGTCGAGTTGTTGGTCTTTGTGTCTAGTTCGTTTAGAGTTTCGAGTTCTGCTCACATTAGTCACGCCGCCGCTGCATCGTTATCCCTTCCGCTGTCCACCACCCATCCATCAATTTCCACCACGTGCTACCCATTGTTCATTGTCATAATCATAGTTGAGATCGTCACATCTTCACTTGATCCAATCTGCATCTTATCTAGTTTGTTTTGGAAAGAGTGAGAGAAAAAAAAGACGGAGAAAAAAAAGAAAAAAAAGGAAAGGAAAAAAGTCAGAGAAAAAAAAAGAGAAAGAAAAAAAAGTGTGAGAAAAAAAGAGAAGAAATAAAAACAAAATTCGGATCTATCTAGACTCAATCTCGTAGTTGAATTCGGATTGGAATCTGTTTTGTGCACTGTTTAGTAAAACAGGCATAACTTCCTCATACGAAGTCCGTTTTGGCTCCACAAGTACTCAAATTAAAGTTAGCGACTAGACGCATCTGAATAGTTGCAAAAGCTAGTTCAATATTTGGCGTCTCAAAATCAGCTTCTAAATAGGTCTTTTTGCCCTCTGAAGTTCGCGCATACAGTTTGTTCCAGTTTTTTCAGGCCAGTTTTAAAATTCTTTGACTCCTCATATCAATTCGGAATTGAGTGATTCTTTTTGCATTGGAAAGCTTGAGTTAGTAGCAAACTTTTTGATGAGGACATCAATACAATTGTTACACCCACAGCCCCTGCTGCTATACATACTGGACCAATTACTAGAGCTCGTGCACGCCAACTAAATTACCAGGTACTTTCGTTTCTTGGTAATGATTCTAATGTTCATGAGAATATGATGCTGCCTAAATTGGATACATTTGTTTTGCTTACAAATGAAGGGCCTAGCTTGGAGAAGGATGAACATTGGAGCAAGAACAAGCATGGAGATGATGGCATGCGCAAGGGGAACAAGAACGGAGTTACAAGTGATGATTTCAGGACTTTGAAGCCACCATAATGGGTGCATGAAGCCTTGGACGAAATATACAAGATGCCACTTCATAAATTTCGTCCCGAGGCTATTATAGGTGCTGCATCACCTTTTTATTGGGCCAGGCCCATGTAATTTCGAAATACATAAGTATAGGCTATTTTTAGAGTCCGTATGTGTGGGGAAACAACAGATAGGGTTGATTTCGGACCCCTCCACCAAGGGCCACGAAATTCCCCCCTCTTCCTCCATATATACAGCCCTTAGGGCATCGTTTAGACTTTGGGTTTTGTTTAGATTAAAAGTTCGCCATAGCTGCAACTTCGCGTACTTCGTTTGTGTTCAACGACCAGACAAAGGCGTCACAGAACCCCACCTTGATCAATAAAGCTTTCATCTTATATTCGCAATATCCAGATTGCAATCTTAGTTTCTTGCTTGTTCTTCGTTTGCTAGCAGGAAACAGACCCTCGTGGTCAGGTTGGTCGTGCTCCGGCGTGGTCAATAACCTCTCGGAGTTGGTTTAGCGATTGCTAAGGCGCGACGTCTGATGAGGACAAAAATACAATTGTTACACCCACAGCCCCTGCTGCTATACATACTGGACCAATTACTAGAGCTCGTGCACGCCAACTAAATTACCAGGTACTTTCGTTTCTTGGTAATGATTCTAATGTTCATGAGAATATGATGCTGCCTAAATTGGATACATTTGTTTTGCTTACAAATGAAGGGCCTAGCTTGGAGAAGGATGAACATTGGAGCAAGAACAAGCATGGAGATGATGGCATGCGCAAGGGGAGCAAGAACGGAGTTACAAGTGATGATTTCAGGACTTTGAAGCCACCATAATGGGTGCATGAAGCCTTGGACGAAATATACAAGATGCCACTTCATAAATTTCGTCCCGAGGCTATTTTAGGTGCTACGTCACCTTATTATTGGGCCAGGCCCATGTAATATCGAAATACATAAGTATAGGCTATTTTTAGAGTCCGTATGTGTGGGGAAACAAGAGATAGGGTTGATTTCGGACCCCTCCACCAAGGGCCACGAAATTCCCCCCTCTTCCTCCATATATACAGCCCTTAGGGCATCGTTTAGACTTTGGGTTTTGTTTAGATTAAAAGTTCGCCATAGCTGCAACTTCGCGTACTTCGTTTGTGTTCAACGACCAGACAAAGGCGTCACAGAACCCCACCTTGATCAATAAAGCTTTCATCTTATATTCGCAATATCCAGATTGCAATCTTAGTTTCTTGCTTGTTCTTCGGTTGCTCGCAGGAAACAGACCCTCGTGGTCAGGTTGATCGTGCTCCGGCGTGGTCAATAACCTCTCAGAGTTGGTTTAGCGATTGCTAAGGCGCGACGTCCTCGCACGTTCGTAGTCGGATCGTCAAAGTCGACTTCCACCAAAGCGAAATCCACCATCTCATCGAAAGACGGGACACCTTTGCCTCTATCAAGTGGTATCAGATTTCCAGGTTGCTCGGTGAGATTTTACAGTTTTTCGTAGTTTAGATCGAGTCTGTTCTTCATACCTATAGTCCACGAAAAAGCCACAAAAAAAATTAGGGTTAGTTCATCATATCCGAACCAATCTGAGCCTTGCATAATCTTTTTAGGGTTTTGCTTTGTTGAATTTGCGGTTGCATCGTCGTGTCTAGTTGCTGGTCTTAGAGTCTAGTCTTTTAGAGTTTCGAGTTCTGGTCATAAGTTGTCACGCCGCCGCCGCACCATCATCATCGCCCCTGCCATCTACCACCACCACACCGAATCTGTATCCATATACCACCACCAATCCGTGTCCATATACCACCACCGATCCATATCCATATACTACCACCGCTACCACCACCGCTGCCATATACCACCACCATATATCCACCACCAATCCGAGTTCTTTGCTTATTAGGTTTGTTTTCGGGATCCATCTAGATTCCGATTCGTGTTTCCTTGCCGGAGTAGGTTTCGGAAAAAAAAAAGAAAGAGTCGGGTAGCCACGCTCCGTTTAGGCCCAAAATTTTTCGAAAACGCATTTTTCGAAAAAAATTCTGGCTATCCTATTTTTAGGTGTTTCTGAGTGTTTTGAGACAGGTGCCATTATAGGAAGTTTTTTTTGACCCGTTTCCAGTTTTTGGGTCCGGACAGTCAAAAAAAAAATTGGTCAAAAAAATTTCGTGCCCATCCTGTCAGTTTGAGCTAAGAAGAGTTTTGAGACACTCGCCATTATAGTGATTTTTCGCAAAAAAAAAAAAGCAGCGCAAAAAAAAAGAGCGCAAAAAAAAAAGAGCGAAAAAAAAAAATTCCAGAGTGTGCTTTTCCCTTGTTTACGTGCCGCGCCGTGATTTTGTTAGTGTTCTAGGCTCGCGTCTCTAGCACAGTCTAGCCTAGGACCAGCACAGTACCGTCGTTGAGCGTTTATTCAACTTTGCATCTCTGAATTGATTATTGCTGACCCTTTTTGCTACCATATTATAAGCCTTCCCAGCTCCACATACATCTACGTCGTGCGTTTGACTCTCCCTGGTAATCGCTCTATCCAAGCTTTGAGAGTTTTTGACTACAACGGTTGCCGATCACCGCCTGCTGCTGGGTAAGAACTGGTAAGAATTTGAGATTTGCTTGACGGATTTGTGACACCCACCACCACGACTTGTTCGTAGTCTGTAGGATCATATTCTTGTGTGTTTCTATTGCTGCTAACCATGCCAGGATCACAAGCCGACGAGATTGACTGGGAGAATTTATCGAACAAGGAGCTTCATGATAAGTTTCAGCAAATGATGACTGAACAGGTGCAAGATGTGCTGAACAATTTTGAAGAGGCCATGGAGAAGATCACTGGCCTTGAGAAGACGTTCGAAACAAAGCTCGATAACAAGTTTAATGAATTGCTCGCGCGTCTTCCACCACCACCACCCGCTGCACCTAACGCACCTCTCCAACAACAACAACAACGACTACCTCCACGTCGCGAAGCAGACCTCCGCCGAGCAAGCCGTGTTCCTCTTGCGTTTGGCCAAACTGTTGGTGCTGCTGTTGATACTTCTGTGGCTCCTGCTGCTGATGCGGAGGAGGATGATTATGTGGGAGATTATGAGGATGAGGTTGATCAAAATCAACACTACGTGCAGCCACCTGTACCGCCACCAGCAGGTCGACCTCAGGTATATATTCGTAATGGTAGGCCTGCACCACCACCTCAGGTACGAGATTATGTCCATATTCCTAAACTGAAATTGAATATTCCACCATTTGAGGGTAGATATGTTCCTGATATATATCTTACTTGGGAGTTAGAAACTGAACAACGATTTACATGTTTACAATATCCTGAGGAGAGACGAGTTGCTGCTGCTGTTTGTGCTTTCACTAGTTTTGCATGTGTATGGTGGTATGAACATTGTAGATTATATCCTATTCCAACTACTTGGGCTGCTTTGAAAACTGCTATGCGTACGCGTTGGGTTCCACCATATTATCAACGTGAATTGCTTCAAAAATTGCAGCGTTTAAGACAAGGGAAAAATTCTGTAGAAGAATATTATCAGGAATTACAAACTGGCATGATTAGATGTGGTATTGTTGAGGAGAATGAAGCTATGCTTGCACGTTTTCTGGGTGGATTAAATAGAGAGATTCAGACCATTCTAGACTATAAGGAGTATACTAATATCACTCGTTTATTCCATCTTGCTTGTAAAGCTGAACGTGAAGTGCAGGATCGACAAGCATTGGGGCGAACTAACTTTTCTGCAGGCCGACCTTCATCATGGACACCACGTGCATCTTCTCCTTCAACTGCACCAGCACCTCCATCCGGTGCCACCTCCAGCCGTGATACAAGAAAACAGGGAGGAGGTCATTATGCGAGGGAATGCAAATCTCCGCGTGTGATGATTGCTACCGCGGATGGTGGATATGAGTCCGCTAGTGACTATGATGAGGAGACATTGGCTCTTATTACACGTGAAGAACATGGTGGAGATGATTCTGATCATGAGACACAATACATGGCTCCTGAAGACGCTGACAGGTATGAATGTTTAGTTGCTCAACGTGTTTTGAGTGTGCAGGTCACACAAGCTGAGCAAAATTAGAGGCACAATTTGTTCCATACCAAGGGAGTTGTGAAGGAACGTTCTGTGCGCGTCATAATAGACGGAGGGAGCTGCAACAACTTGGCTAGCATGGAGATGGTGGAGAAGCTTTCTCTCACCACAAGACCACATCCACATCCTTACTACATCCAATGGTTCAACAACAGCGGCAAGGTTAAGGTAACACGTACTGTTCGTGTGCATTTTAGTATCTCTACATATGCTGATTATGTTGATTGTGATGTGGTACCTATGCAAGCATGTTCCTTATTACTTGGTAGACCATGGCAATTTGATAAAAATTCTGTACACCATGGTAGAAACAATCACTATACTCTTGTTCATAAGGATAAAAATATTACTTTCCTTCCTATGACTCCTGATTCCATTTTGAAAGATGATATTAATAGAGCTAATAAAGCAAAACAGGAGACGAATAAGAGTGAAAATCAGATTGTGGCAAAAGAATTTGAGCAACAAATGAAGCCTAATAATAAACCAACTAGTGTTGCTTCTGAAATTAAAATGAAAAGTGCATGTTTATTTGCCACCAAATCTGATATTGATGAGCTAGATTTCAGCAAATCTGTTTGCTATGCTTTTGTGTGCAAAGAGGCATTATTTTCATTCGAGGACGTGCCTTCCTCTTTGCCTCCTGCTGTCACTAACATTTTGCAGGAGTTCGCTGACGTCTTTCCACAAGACGTGCCACCGGGATTACCGCCTATTCGAGGGATTGAGCATCAGATTGACTTAATTCCCGGTGCTTCACTGCCAAACCGTGCACCATACCGTACCAATCCAGAGGAGACGAAGGAGATTATGCGTCAAGTACAAGAGCTTCTCGACAAAGGTTATATACGCGAATCCCTTAGTCCTTGTGCTGTTCCTATTATTCTAGTGCCGAAAAAGGATGGTACATCACGTATGTGTGTTGATTGTAGAGGCATTAATAATATTACTATTCGTTATCGTCATCCTATTCTAGGCTAGATGATATGCTTGATGAATTGAGTGGCTCTACAATATTCTCTAAAGTTGATTTGCGTAGTGGCTACCATCAAATTCGTATGAAATTGGGAGATGAATGGAAAACAGCATTTAAAACTAAGTTTGGATTATATGAGTGGTTAGTCATGCCTTTTGGGTTAACTAATGCACCTAGTACTTTCATGAGATTAATGAACGAAGTTTTACGTGCTTTCATTGGACGATTTGTGGTAGTTTACTTTGATGACATATTGATTTATAGCAGATCTTTGGAAGAACATTTGGAACATTTACGTGCTGTTTTTATTGCTCTACGTGATGCACGTTTGTTTGGTAACCTTGGGAAGTGCACCTTTTGCACCGACCGAGTATCTTTTCTTGGCTATGTTGTTACTCCACAGGGAATTGAAGTTGATAAAGCCAAGATTGAAGCTATTGAGAGTTGGCCGCAGCCCAAAACGGTCACACACGTGAGGAGTTTTCTTGGTCTCGCTGGATTCTATAGGCGTTTTGTGAGAGATTTCAGCACCATTGCTGCACCTCTCAATGAGCTTACAAAGAAAGATGTGCCTTTTCTTTGGGGTACCGCACAGGAAGAAGCCTTCTCCGTATTGAAAGATAAGTTGACACATGCTCCTTTACTCCAACTTCCTGATTTTAGTAAGACTTTTGAGCTTGAATGTGATGCTAGTGGAATTGGATTAGGAGCTGTGTTATTACAAGATGGCAAACCCGTTGCATACTTTTCTGAAAAATTGAGTGGGCCTAGTCTGAATTATTCTACTTATGATAAAGAATTATATGCTCTTGTTCGGACTTTAGAAACATGGCAACATTATTTATGGCCCAAAGAATTTGTTATACATTCTGATCATGATCTTTGAAACATATTAAAAGTCAAGCTAAACTGAATCGTAGACATGCTAAATGGGTTGAATTCATTGAGACTTTCCCTTATGTCATTAAACACAAGAAGGGAAAAGAAAATGTTATTGCTGATGCATTGTCTCGTCGCTATACTATGCTTTCACAACTTGACTTCAAAATATTTGGTTTGGAGACCATCAAAGATCAATATGTGCATGATGCTGATTTTAAAGATGTAATTCAGAATTGTAAAGAAGGAAGAATGTGGAACAAGTTTGTCGTTAACGATGGATTTGTATTTCGTGCTAACAAGCTATGCATTCCAGCTAGCTCCGTTTGTCTTTTGTTGTTGCTGGAGGCGCATGGAGGAGGATTAATGGGACACTTTGGCGTGAAGAAGACGGAGGACATACTTGCTACACATTTCTTTTGGCCAAAGATGAGACGGGATGTTGAGCGTTTCATTGCTCGCTGCACTACATGTCAAAAAGCTAAGTCACGACTCAATCCTCATGGTTTATATATGCCTTTGCCTGTACCTAGTGTTCCTTGGGAGGATATATCTATGGACATTGTTTTAGGTTTACCTCGAACAAAGAAGGGGAGGGATAGCATATTTGTTGTCGTGGATAGATTCTCGAAAATGGCACACTTTATACCATGTCATAAAAGCGATGATGCTGTTAATGTTGCTGATTTGTTCTTTCGTGAAATTATTCGCTTGCATGGTGTGCCAAATACTATTGTTTCAGATCGTGATACTAAATTTCTTAGCCACTTTTGGAGATGTTTATGGGCTAAGTTGGGGACTAAACTGCTTTTTAGTACTACTTGTCACCCCCAAACTGATGGACAAACTGAAGTAGTCAATAGAACGTTGTCTACTATGCTTAGGGCTGTTTTGAAGAATAATAAGAAAATGTGGGAGGAATGCTTGCCTCATATTGAATTTGCTTATAATCGTTCATTGCATTCTACTACTAAGATGTGCCCTTTTGAAGTTGTGTATGGCTTCCTACCTCGTGCACCTATTGATTTGTTGCCTCTTCCATCTTCGGAGAAGGTTAATTTTGATGCTAAACAACGTGCTGAATTGATTTTAAAAATGCATGAGTTAACTAAGGAAAACATTGAGCGCATGAATGCTAAATATAAACTTGCTGGAGATAAGGGTAGAAAACATGTTGTGTTTGCACCTGGAGATCTTGTTTGGTTACATTTGCGTAAGGATAGATTTCCTGATTTGCGCAAATCAAAGTTAATGCCACGTGCTGATGGTCCCTTTAAGGTGTTAGAGAAAATAAATGATAATGCATATAAACTTGAGCTGCCTGCAGATTTTGGGGTTAGTCCCACTTTTAACATTGCAGATTTGAAGCCTTATGTGGGTGAGGAAAATGAACTTCCGTCGAGGACGACTTCATTTCAAGAAGGGGAGGATGATGAGGACATCAATACAATTGTTACACCCACAGCCCCTGCTGCTATACATACTGGACCAATTACTAGAGCTCGTGCATGCCAACTAAATTACCAGGTACTTTCGTTTCTTGGTAATGATTCTAATGTTCATGAGAATATGATGCTGCCTAAATTGGATACATTTGTTTTGCTTACAAATGAAGGGCCTAGCTTGGAGAAGGATCAACATTGGAGCAAGAACAAGCATGGAGATGATGGCATGCGCAAGGGGAGCAAGAACGGAGTTACAAGTGATGATTTCAGGACTTTGAAGCCACCATAATGGGTGCATGAAGCCTTGGACGAAATATACAAGATGCCACTTCATAAATTTCGTCCCGAGGCTATTTTAGGTGCTACGTCACCTTATTATTGGGCCAGGCCCATGTAATATCGAAATACATAAGTATAGGCTATTTTTAGAGTCCGTATGTGTGGGGAAACAAGAGATAGGGTTGATTTCGGACCCCTCCACCAAGGGCCACGAAATTCCCCCCTCTTCCTCCATATATACAGCCCTTAGGGCATCGTTTAGACTTTGGGTTTTGTTTAGATTAAAAGTTCGCCATAGCTGCAACTTCGCGTACTTCGTTTGTGTTCAACGACCAGACAAAGGCGTCACAGAACCCCACCTTGATCAATAAAGCTTTCATCTTATATTCGCAATATCCAGATTGCAATCTTAGTTTCTTGCTTGTTCTTCGTTTGCTCGCAGGAAACAGACCCTCGTGGTCAGGTTGATCGTGCTCCGGCGTGGTCAATAACCTCTCGGAGTTGGTTTAGCGATTGCTAAGGCGCGACGTCCTCGCACGTTCGTAGTCGGATCGTCAAAGTCGACTTCCACCAAAGCGAAATCCACCATCTCATCGAAAGACGGGACACCTTTGCCTCTATCAACGTCCTCGCACGTTCGTAGTCGGATCGTCAAAGTCGACTTCCACCAAAGCGATATCCATCATCTCATCGAAAGACGGGACATCTTTGCCTCTATCACTTTTCAAGAGGAAAGTTGGAGAGAGAGTTGTTATATATCCTGCTTGGCAGTTGTTATTCATCATTATCTTTACTGCCGTTGTGATCTTCACTTATATCTTGCTGTACAGAGCTACTTATCCTTCATTGATGCTAGTTGTGCTATGTCGTGACCTCATTAGTGTTCTAGGCTCGTGTCGCTAGTCCGGTCTAGCCTAGGACCAGCACAGTTCCGTCGTTGAGCGTTTATTCAACATTGCATCTTTGAATTGATTATTGCTAATCTTTTGCTACCTTATATAGCCAACCCAGCTCCACATATTTCTACACCGTGTATACGTACGTTCCCCTGGCAATTGCTTTACACAATCTTCGGATTATTTGACACCGCTGGTTGCCTGTCACCACCTGTCGCATGGTAAGAACTTGTAAGATATTGATATTTGCTTTACTGTGAGCACGTTACAACCACATCCTAGTTGTTCATAGGAACATTATTCTCGAATTTTGTTTCTTGTTTCTACTAATCATGACAGGTTCCGGAGAAAGAAGTTCTTGGACGACGAACACATCTTCACCCTCAGGGGAGTTGGGACAACACACACAAGCACATGGTCAGATTATCTCTTTACCGTCATTTGAGGGTAGATTTAATCCTGCTATTTATCTAGCTTGGGAGTTTGAAGTAGAACAAGTTTTTAGTAACCATGACTTTTCTGAACTTGAGCGAGTACGAGCTGCCACTAGAGCATTTACTGGCTTTGCTTCTGTTTGGTGGAGTGTGCATTGTAAGAAAAACATTGATAACCAACCTACAACTTGGAAAGATTTGAAACATGTAATGAGACAACAATTTTCCCCTCCTTACTATCGTCGTGAATTGCTTCGCAAATTTGAACAATTTAAACAAGGCAATAACACTGTTGATGAGGACATCAATACCATTGTTACACCCACAGCCCCTACTGCTACATATACGGGACCAATTACTAGAGCTCGCGCACGCCAATTAAATTATCAGGTACTTTCGTTTCTTGGTAATGATTCTAATGTTCATGAGAATATGATGCTACCTAAATTGGATACATTTGTTTTGCTTACAAATGAGGGGCCTAGCTTGGAGAAGGATGAACATTGGAGCAAGAACAAGCATGGAGATGATGCCATGCGCAAGTGGAACAAGAACGGAGTTACAAGTGATGATCTCAGGACTTTGAAGCCACCATAATGGGTGCATGAAGCCTTGGACGAAATATACAAGATGCCACTTCATAAATTTCGTCCCGAGGCTATTATAGGTGCTGCGTCACCTTTTTATTGGGCCAGGCCCATGTAATTTCGAAATACATAAGTATAGGATATTTTTAGAGTCCGTATGTGTGGGTGATGAGGACATCAATACAATTGTTACACCCACAGCCCCTGCTGCTATACATACTGGACCAATTACTAGAGCTCGTGCACGCCAACTAAATTACCAGGTACTTTCGTTTCTTGGTAATGATTCTAATGTTCATGAGAATATGATGCTGCCTAAATTGGATACATTTGTTTTGCTTACAAATGAAGGGCCTAGCTTGGAGAAGGATGAACATTGGAGCAAGAACAAGCATGGAGATGATGGCATGCGCAAGGGGAACAAGAATGGAGTTAC
Source organism: Triticum dicoccoides (assembly GCF_002162155.2). Classification (NCBI taxonomy): domain Eukaryota; kingdom Viridiplantae; phylum Streptophyta; class Magnoliopsida; order Poales; family Poaceae; genus Triticum; species Triticum dicoccoides. The sequence continues at coordinate 29,443 of NW_021295839.1, read as the reverse complement.
AAGTGATGATTTCAGGACTTTGAAGCCACCATAATGGGTGCATGAAGCCTTGGACGAAATATACAAGATGCCACTTCATAAATTTCGTCCCGAGGCTATTTTAGGTGCTGTGTCACCTTATTATTGGGCCAGGCCCATGTAATTTCGAAATACATAAGTATAGGCTATTTTTAGAGTCCGTATGTGTGGGGAAACAAGAGATAGGGTTGATTTCGGACCCCTCCACCAAGGGCCACGAAATTCCCCCCTCTTCCTCCATATATACAGCCCTTAGGGCATCGTTTAGACTTTGGGTTTTGTTTAGATTAAAAGTTCGCCATAGCTGCAACTTCGCGTACTTCGTTTGTGTTCAACGACCAGACAAAGGCGTCACAGAACCCCACCTTGATCAATAAAGCTTTCATCTTATATTCGCAATATCCAGATTGCAATCTTAGTTTCTTGCTTGTTCTTCGTTTGCTCGCAGGAAACAGACCCTCGTGGTCAGGTTGATCGTGCTCCGGCGTGGTCAATAACCTCTCGGAGTTGGTTTAGCGATTGCTAAGGCACGATGTCCTCGCACGTTCGTAGTCGGATCGTCAAAGTCGACTTCCACCAAAGCGAAATCCACCATCTCATCGAAAGACGGGACACCTTTGCCTATATCATCGCACGTTCGTAGTCGGATCGTCAAAGTCGACTTCCACCAAAGCGAAATCCACCATCTCATTGAAAGACGGGACACCTCCGCCTCTATCAAGTGGTATCAGATTTCCAGGTTGCTCGGTGAGATTTTACAGTTTTTTAGTAGTTTAGATCGAGTCTGTTCTTCATACCTATAGTCCACGAAAAAGCCACAAAAAAAAATTAGGGTTAGTTCATCATATCCGAACCAATCTGAGCCTTGCATAATCTTTTTAGGGTTTTGCTTTGTTGAATTTGCGGTTGCATCGTCGTGTCTAGTTGCTGGTCTTAGAGTCTAGTCTTTTAGAGTTTCGAGTTCTGGTCATAAGTTGTCACGCCGCCGCCGCACCATCATCATCGCCCCTGCCATCTACCACCACCGCTCCGAATTCGTATCCATATACCACCACCAATCCGTGCCCATATACCACCACCGATCCATATCCATATACTACCACCGCTACCACCACCGCTGCCATATACCACCACCATATATCCACCACCAATCCGAGTTCCTTGCTTATTAGGTTTGTTTTCGGGATCCATCTAGATTCCGATTCGTGTTTCCTTGCCGGAGTAGGTTTCGGAAAAAAAAAGAGTCGGGTAGCCACGCTCCGTTTAGGCCCAAAATTTTTCGAAAACGCATTTTTCGAAAAAATTTCTGGCTATCCTATTCTTGTGTGTTTCTATTGCTGCTAACCATGCCAGGATCACAAGCCGACGAGATTGAATGGGAGAATTTATCGAACAAGGAGCTTCATGATAAGTTTCAGCAAATGATGACTGAACAGGTGCAAGATGTGCTGAACAATTTTGAAGAGGCCATGGAGAAGATCACTGGCCTTGAGAAGACGTTCGAAACAAAGCTCGATAACAAGTTTAATGAATTGCTCGCGCGTCTTCCACCACCACCACCCGCTGCACCTAACGCACCTCTCCAACAACAACAACAACGACTACCTCCACGTCGCGAAGCAGACCTCCGCCGAGCAAGCCGTGTTCCTCTTGCGTTTGGCCAAACTGTTGGTGCTGCTGTTGATACTTCTGTGGCTCCTGCTGCTGATGCGGAGGAGGATGATTATGTGGGAGATTATGAGGATGAGGTTGATCAAAATCAACACTACGTGCAGCCACCTGTACCGCCACCAGCAGGTCGACCTCAGGTATATATTCGTAATGGTAGGCCTGCACCACCACCTCAGGTACGAGATTATGTCCATATTCCTAAACTGAAATTGAATATTCCACCATTTGAGGGTAGATATGTTCCTGATATATATCTTACTTGGGAGTTAGAAACTGAACAACGATTTACATGTTTACAATATCCTGAGGAGAGACGAGTTGCTGCTGCTGTTTGTGCTTTCACTAGTTTTGCATGTGTATGGTGGTATGAACATTGTAGATTATATCCTATTCCAACTACTTGGGCTGCTTTGAAAACTGCTATGCGTACGCGTTGGGTTCCACCATATTATCAACGTGAATTGCTTCAAAAATTGCAGCGTTTAAGACAAGGGAAAAATTCTGTAGAAGAATATTATCAGGAATTACAAACTGGCATGATTAGATGTGGTATTGTTGAGGAGAATGAAGCTATGCTTGCACGTTTTCTGGGTGGATTAAATAGAGAGATTCAGACCATTCTAGACTATAAGGAGTATACTAATATCACTCGTTTATTCCATCTTGCTTGTAAAGCTGAACGTGAAGTGCAGGATCGACAAGCATTGGGGCGAACTAACTTTTCTGCAGGCCGACCTTCATCATGGACACCACGTGCATCTTCTACTTCAACTGCACCAGCACCTCCATCCGGTGCCACCTCCAGCCGTGATACAAGAAAACAGGCACAACCACCATTATCTGCCAAGAGCGCACCTGCGGGGCCTGCACAACGTTCTTCTTCTTCCATGGCATCCACAGGGCACACAAGTGATATTATTTGTCGTCGTTGTAAGGGAGGAGGTCATTATGCGAGGGAATGCAAATCTCCGCGTGTGATGATTGCTACCGCGGATGGTGGATATGAGTCCGCTAGTGACTATGATGAGGAGACATTGGCTCTTATTACACGTGAAGAACATGGTGGAGATGATTCTGATCATGAGACGCAATACATGGCTCCTGAAGACGCTGACAGGTATGAATGTTTAGTTGCTCAACGTGTTTTGAGTGTGCAGGTCACACAAGCTGAGTAAAATCAGAGGCACAATTTGTTCCATACCAAGGGAGTTGTGAAGGAACGTTCTGTGCGCGTCATAATAGACGGAGGGAGCTGCAACAACTTGGCTAGCATGGAGATGGTGGAGAAGCTTTCTCTCACCACAAGACCACATCCACATCCTTACTACATCCAATGGTTCAACAACAACAGCAAGGTTAAGGTAACACGTACTGTTCGTGTGCATTTTAGTATCTCTACATATGCTGATTATGTTGATTGTGATGTGGTACCTATGCAAGCATGTTCCTTATTACTTGGTAGACCATGGCAATTTGATAAAAATTCTGTACACCATGGTAGAAACAATCACTATACTCTTGTTCATAAGGATAAAAATATTACTTTGCTTCCTATGACTCCTGATTCCATTTTGAAAGATGATATTAATAGAGCTAATAAAGCAAAAAAGGAGACGAATAAGAGTGAAAATCAGATTGTGGCAAAAGAATTTGAGCAACAAATGAAGCCTAATAATAAACCATCTAGTGTTGCTTCTGAAATTAAATTGAAAAGTGCATGTTTATTTGCCACCAAATCTGATATTGATGAGCTAGATTTCAGCAAATCTGTTTGCTATGCTTTTGTGTGCAAAGAGGCATTATTTTCATTCGAGGACGTGCCTTCCTCTTTGCCTCCTGCTGTCACTAACATTTTGCAGGAGTTCGCTGACGTCTTTCCACAAGACGTGCCACCGGGATTACCGCCTATTAGAGGGATTGAGCATCAGATTGACTTAATTCCCGGTGCTTCACTGCCAAACCGTGCACCATACCATACCAATCCAGAGGAGACGAAGGAGATTATGCGCCAAGTACAAGAGCTTCTCGACAAAGGTTATATACGCGAATCCCTTAGTCCTTGTGCTGTTCCTATTATTCTAGTGCCGAAAAAGGATGGTACATCACGTATGTGTGTTGATTGTAGAGGCATTAATAATATTACTATTCGTTATCGTCATCCTATTCCTAGGCTAGATGATATGCTTGATGAATTGAGTGGCTCTACAATATTCTCCAAAGTTGATTTGCGTAGTGGCTACCATCAAATTCGTATGAAATTGGGAGATGAATGGAAAACAGCATTTAAAACTAAGTTTGGATTATATGAGTGGTTAGTCATGCCTTTTGGGTTAACTAATGCACCTAGTACTTTCATGAGATTAATGAACGAAGTTTTACGTGCTTTCATTGGACGATTTGTGGTAGTTTACTTTGATGACATACTGATTTATAGCAGATCTTTGGAAGAACATTTGGAACATTTACATGCTGTTTTTGTTGCTCTACGTGATGCACGTTTGTTTGGTAACCTTGGGAAGTGCACCTTTTGCACCGACCGAGTATCTTTTCTTGGCTATGTTGTTACTCCACAGGGAATTGAAGTTGACAAAGCCAAGATTGAAGCTATTGAGAGTTGGCCGCAGCCCAAAACGGTCACACAAGTGAGGAGTTTTCTTGGCCTCGCTGGATTCTATAGGCGTTTTGTGAGAGATTTCAGCACCATTGCTGCACCTCTCAACGAGCTTACAAAGAAGGATGTGCCTTTTGTTTGGGGTACCGCACAGGAAGAAGCCTTCACGGTATTGAAAGATAAGTTGACACATGCTCCTTTACTCCAACTTCCTGATTTTAATAAGACTTTTGAGCTTGAATGTGATGCTAGTGGAATTGGATTAGGAGGTGTGTTATTACAAGATGGCAAACCTGTTGCATACTTTTCTAAAAATTTGAGTGGGCCTAGTCTGAATTATTCTACTTATGATAAAGAATTGTATGCTCTTGTTCGGACTTTAGAAACATGGCAACATTATTTATGGCCCAAAGAATTTGTTATACATTCTGATCATGAATCTTTGAAACATATTAAAAGTCAAGCTAAACTGAATCGTAGACATGCTAAATGGGTTGAATTCATTGAGACTTTCCCTTATGTCATTAAACACAAGAAGGGAAAAGAAAATGTTATTGCTGATGCATTGTCTCGTCGCTATACTATGCTTTCACAACTTGACTTCAAAATATTTGGTTTGGAGACCATCAAAGATCAATATGTGCATGATGCTGATTTTAAAGATGTAATGCAGAATTGTAAAGAAGGAAGAATGTGGAACAAGTTTGTCATTAACGATGGATTTGTGTTTCGTGCTAACAAGCTATGCATTCCAGCTAGCTCCGTTCGTCTTTTGTTGTGAAGAAGACGGAGGACGTACTTGCTACACATTTCTTTTGGCCAAAGATGAGACGGGATGTTGAGCGTTTTATTGCTCGATGCACTACATGTCAAAAAGCTAAGTCACGACTCAATCCTCATGGTTTATATATGCCTTTGCCTGTACCTAGTGTTCCTTGGTAGGATATATCTATGGATTTTGTTTTAGGTTTACCTCGAACAAAGAAGGGGAGGGATAGCATATTTGTTGTCGTGGATAGATTCTCGAAAATGGCACACTTTATACCATGTCATAAAAGCGATGATGCTGTTAATGTTGCTGATTTGTTCTTTCGTGAAATTATTCGCTTGCATGGTGTGCCAAATACTATTGTTTCAGATCGTGATACTAAATTTCTTAGCCACTTTTGGAGATGTTTATGGGCTAAGTTGGGGACTAAACTGCTTTTTAGTACTACTTGTCACCCCCAAACTGATGGACAAACTGAAGTAGTCAATAGAACGTTGTCTACTATGCTTAGGGCTGTTTTGAAGAATAATAAGAAAATGTGGGAGGAATGCTTGCCTCATATTGAATTTGCTTATAATCGTTCATTGCAGTCTACTACTAAGATGTGCCCTTTTGAAGTTGTGTATGGTTTCCTACCTCGTGCACCTATTGATTTGTTGCCTCTTCCATCGTCGGAGAAGGTTAATTTTGATGCTAAACAACGTGCTGAATTGATTTTAAAAATGCATGAGTTAACTAAGGAAAACATTGAGCGTATGAATGCTAAATATAAACTTGCTGGAGATAAGGGTAGAAAACATGTTGTGTTTGCACCTGGAGATCTTGTTTGGTTACATTTGCGTAAGGATAGATTTCCTGATTTGCGCAAATCAAAGCTAATGCCACGTGCTGATGGTCCCTTTAAGGTGTTAGAGAAAATAAATGATAATGCATATAAACTTGAGCTGCCTGCAGATTTTGGGGTTAGTCCCACTTTTAACATTGCAGATTTGAAGCCTTATTTGGGGGAGGAAGATGAACTTCCGTCGAGGACGACTTCATTTCAAGAAGGGGAGGATGATGAGGACATCAATACAATTGTTACACCCACAGCCCCTGCTGCTATACATACTGGACCAATTACTAGAGCTCGTGCACGCCAACTAAATTACCAGGTACTTTCGTTTCTTGGTAATGATTCTAATGTTCATGAGAATATGATGCTGCCTAAATTGGATACATTTGTTTTGCTTACAAATGAAGGGCCTAGCTTGGAGAAGGATGAACATTGGAGCAAGAACAAGCATGGAGATGATGGCATGCGCAAGGGGAACAAGAATGGAGTTACAAGTGATGATTTCAGGACTTTGAAGCCACCATAATGGGTGCATGAAGCCTTGGACGAAATATACAAGATGCCACTTCATAAATTTCGTCACGAGGCTATTTTAGGTGCTGCGTCACCTTATTATTGGGCCAGGCCCATGTAATTTCGAAATACATAAGTATAGGCTATTTTTAGAGTCCGTATGTGTGGGGAAACAAGAGATAGGGTTGATTTCGGACTCCTCCACCAAGGGTCACGAAATTCCCCCCTCTTCCTCCATATATACAGCCCTTAGGGCATCGTTTAGACTTTGGGTTTTGTTTAGATTAAAAGTTCGCCATAGCTGCAACTTCGCGTACTTCATTTGTGTTCAACGACCAGACAAAGGCGTCACAGAACCCCACCTTGATCAATAAAGCTTTCATCTTATATTCGCAATATCCAGATTGCAATCTTAGTTTCTTGCTTGTTCTTCGTTTGCTCGCAGGAAACAGACCCTCGTGGTCAGGTTGATCATGCTCCGGCGTGGTCAATAACCTCTCGGAGTTGGTTTAGCGATTGCTAAGGCGCGACGTCCTCGCACGTTCGTAGTCGGATCGTCAAAGTCGACTTCCACCAAAGCGAAATCCACCATCTCATCGAAAGACGGGTCACCTTTGCCTTTATCAGTGGGGAAACAAGAGATAGGGTTGATTTCGGACCCCTCCACCAAGGGCCATGAAATTCCGCTCTCTTCCTCCATATATACAGCCCTTAGGGCACCGTTTAGATTTTGGGTTTTGTTTAGATTAAAGTTCGCCATAGCTGCAACTTCGCGTACTTCGTTTGTGTTCAACGACCAGACAAAGGCGTCACAGAACCCCACCTTGATCAATAAAGCTTTCATCTTATATTCGCAATATCTAGATTGCAATCTCAGTTTCTTGCTTGTTCTTTGTTTGCTTGCAGGAAACAGACCCTCGTGGTCAGGTTGATCGTGCTCCGGCGTCGTCAGTAACCTCTCGGAGTTGGTTATCGATTGCTAAGGCGCGGCGTCCTCGCACGTTCGTAGTCGGATCGTCAAAGTCGACTGCCACCAAAGCGATATCCATCATCTCATCGAAAGACGGGACACCTTTGCCTCTATCAAGTGGTATCAGATTTCCAGGTTGCTCGGTGAGATTTTACAGTTTTTCGTAGTTTAGATCGAGTCTGTTCTTCATACCTACAGTCCACGAAAAAGCCACAAAAAAAACTAGGGTTAGTTCATCATATCCGAACCAATCTGAGCCTTTGCATAATCTTTTTAGGGTTTTGCTTTGTTGAATTTGCGGTTGCATCGTCGTGTCTAGTTGCTGGTCTTAGAGTCTAGTCTTTTAGAGTTTCGAGTTCTGGTCATAAGTTGTCACGCCGCCGCCGCACCATCATCATCGCCCCTGCCATCTACCACCACCGCTTATCCGCCACCGCTCCGAATCCGTATCCATATACCACCACCAATCCGTGTCCATATACCACCACCGATCCATATCCATATACTACCACCGCTACCACCACCGCTGCCATATACCACCACCATATATCCACCACCAATCTGAGTTCCTTGCATATTAGGTTTGTTTTCGGGATCCATCTAATTTCCGATTCGTGTTTCCTTGTCTGAGTAGGTTTCGGATTCCAGCAATCTTTTGCCGTCCGTAGAAGAGGTTGGTTTCCAAAAAAAAAATCGGAAACCACCCTCCGTTTAGGCCCAAAATTTTCGGAAAACGCACTTGACAAAAAAATTTCTGGCTATCCTATTTTTAGGTGTTTCTAAGCGTTTTGAGACAGTCGCCATTATAGAAAGTTTTTTTTGACCCGTTTCCAGTTTTTGGGTCCGGGCAGTCAAAAAAAAAAATTTGGTCACAAAAAATTCGTGCCCATCCTGTCAGTTTGACCTGGGAAGAGTTTTGAGACACTCGCCATTATAGTGATTTTTCACAAAAAAAAAGAGAGCAGCGCAAAAAAAAAGCAGCACAAAAAAAAAGAGCGAAAAAAAATTCGAGAGTGTGCTTTTCCCTTGTTTACGTGCAGCGCCGTGATTTTGTTAGTGTTCTAGGCTCGCGTCTCTAGCACGGTCTAGCCTAGGACCAGCACAGTACCGTCGTTGAGCATTTATTCAACTTTGCATCTCTGAATTGATTATTGCTGACCCTTTTTGCTACCATATTATAAGCCTTCCCAGCTCCACATACATCTACGTCGTGCGTTTGACTTTCCCTGGTAATCGCTCTATCCAAGCTTTGAGAAGTTTTGACTACAACGGTTGCCGATCACCACCTGCTGTTGGGTAAGAACTGGTAAGAATTTGAGGTTTGCTTGACGGGTTTGTGATATACCACCACAACTTCTTAATAGTCTGTAGGATCATATTCTTGTGTGTTTCTATTGCTGCTAACCATGCCAGGATCACAAGCCGACGAGATTGACTGGGAGAACTTATCGAACAAGGAGCTTCATGATAAGTTTCAGCAAATGATGACTGAACAGGTGCAAGATGTGCTGAACAATTTTGAAGAGGCCATGGAGAAGATTACTGGCCTTGAGAAGACGTTCGAAACAAAGCTCGATAACAAATTTAATGAACTGCTTGCGCGTCTTCCACCACCGGCTGCACCTGTCGCACCTCTGCAACAACAACAACTACGCCCCCTTCCGAATCAGTATGGACGAGCACAGCGTGTTCCTATTGAGCCAGGACAAAATTCTGGTGCCGCTGCTACTGCTGTTGGTGCTTCTTTGGCTCCTACTACTGTTGCTGCTGGTACCCAGGAGGATGATGATTATGTGGGAGATTATGAGGATGAGGTTGATCAAAATCCGAACTACGTGCAGCCACCAGCACCACCACCACCAGGTCGACCTCAGGTATATATTCGTAATGGTAGGCCTGCACCACCACCTCAGGTACGGGATGATGTCCATATTCCTAAACTGAAATTGAATATTCCACCATTTGAGGGTAGATATGTTCCTGATATATATCTTACTTGGGAGTTAGAAACTGAACAACGTTTTACATGTTTACAATATCCCGAGGAGAGACGGGTTGCTGCTGCTGTTTGTGCTTTCACTAGTTTTGCATGTGTCTGGTGGTCTGAACATTGTAGATTATATCCTATTCCAACTACTTGGGCTGCTTTGAAAACCGCTATGCGTACGCGTTGGGTTCCACCATATTATCAACGTGAATTGCTTCAAAAATTGCAGCGTTTAAGACAAGGAAAAAATTTTGTAGAAGAATATTATCAGGAATTACAAACTGGCATGATTTGATGTTGTATTGTTGAGGAGAATGAAGCTATGCTTGCACGTTTTCTGGGTGGATTAAATAGAGAGATTCAGACCATTCTAGACTATAAGGAGTATACTAATATCACTCGTTTATTCCATCTTGCTTGTAAAGCTGAACGTGAAGTGCAGGATCGACAAGCATTGGCGCGAACTAACTTTTCTGCAGGCCGACCTTCCTCATGGACGCCGCGTGCATCTTCTACTTCAACTGCACCAGCACCTCAATCAGGTGCCTCCTACAACCGTGATACAAGAAAACAGGAACAACCACCATTATCTGCCAAGAGCGCACCTGCCGGGCCTGCACAGCGTTCTTCTTCTTCCATGGCATCAACAGGGCACACAAGTGATATTATTTGTCGTCGTTGTAAGGGAGGAGGTCATTATGCGAGAGAATGCAAATCTCCGCGTGTGATGATTGCTACCGCGAATGGTGGATATGAGTCCGCTAGTGACTATGATGAGGAGACTTTGGCTCTTATTACACGTGAAGAACATGGTGGAGATGATTCTGATCATGAGACGCAATACATGGCTCCTGAAGACGCTGACAGGTATGAATGTTTAGTTGCTCAACGTGTTTTGAGTGTGCAGGTCACACAAGCTGAGCAAAATCAGAGGCACAATTTGTTCCATACCAAGGGAGTTGTGAAGGAACGTTCTGTGCGCGTCATCATAGACGGAGGGAGCTGCAACAACTTGGCTAGCATGGAGATGGTGGAGAAGCTTTCTCTCACCACAAGACCACATCCACATCCTTACTACATCCAATGGTTCAACAACAGCGGCAAGGTTAAGGTAACACGTACTGTTCGTGTGCATTTTAGTATCTCTACATATGCTGATTATGTTGATTGTGATGTGGTACCTATGCAAGCATGTTCCTTATTACTTGGTAGACCATGGCAATTTGATAAAAATTTTGTACACCATGGTAGAAACAATCACTGTACTCTTGTTCATAAGGATAAAAATATTACTTTGCTTCCTATGACTCCTGATTCCATTTTGAAAGATGATATTAATAGAGCTAATAAAGCAAAACAGGAGACGAATAAGAGTGAAAATCAGATTGTGGCAAAAGAATTTGAGCAGCAAATGAAGCCTAATAATAAACCATCTAGTGTTGCTTCTGAAATTAAATTGAAAAGTGCATGTTTATTTGCCACCAAATCTGATATTGATGAGCTAGATTTTAGCAAATCTGTTTGCTATGCTTTTGTGTGCAAAGAGGCATTATTTTCATTCGAGGACGTGCCTTCCTCTTTGCCTCCTGCTGTCACTAACATTTTGCAGGAGTTCGCTGACGTTTTTCCACAAGACGTGCCACCGGGATTACCGCCTATTCGAGGGATTGAGCATCAGATTGACTTAATTCCCGGTGCTTCACTGCCAAACCGTGCACCATACCGTACCAACCCAGAGGAGACGAAGGAGATTATGCGTCAAGTACAAGAGCTTCTCGACAAAGGTTATATACGCGAATCCCTTAGTCCTTGTGCTGTTCCTATTATTCTAGTGCCGAAAAAGGATGGTACATCACGTATGTGTGTTGATTATAGAGGCATTAATAATATTACTATTCGTTATCGTCATCCTATTCCTAGGCTAGATGATATGCTTGATGAATTGAGTGGCTCTACAATATTCCCCAAAGTTGATTTGCGTAGTGGCTACCATCAAATTCGTATGAAATTGGGAGATGAATGGAAAACAGCATTTAAAACTAAGTTTGGATTATATGAGTGGTTAGTCATGCCTTTTGGGTTAACTAATGCACCTAGTACTTTCATGAGATTAATGAACGAAGTTTTACGTGCTTTCATTGGACGATTTGTGGTAGTTTACTTTGATGACATATTGATTTATAGCAGATCTTTGGAAGAACATTTGGAACATTTACGTGCTGTTTTTATTGCTCTACGTGATGCACGTTTGTTTGGTAACCTTGGGAAGTGCACCTTTTGCACCGACCGGGTATCTTTTCTTGGCTATGTTGTTACTCCACAGGGAATTGAAGTTGATAAAGCCAAGATTGAAGCTATTGAGAGTTGGCCGCAGCCCAAAACGGTCACACAAGTGAGGAGTTTTCTTGGCCTCGCTGGATTCTATAGGCGTTTTGTGAGAGATTTCAGCACCATTGCTGCACCTCTCAATGAGCTTACAAAGAAAGATGTGCCTTTTCTTTGGGGTACCACACAGGAAGAAGCCTTCACGGTATTGAAAGATAAGTTGACACATGCTCCTTTACTCCAACTTCCTGATTTTAATAAGACTTTTGAGCTTGAATGTGATGCTAGTGGAATTGGATTAGGAGGTGTGTTATTACAAGATGGCAAACCTGTTGCATACTTTTCTGAAAAATTGAGTGGGCCTAGTCTGAATTATTCTACTTATGATAAAGAATTATATGCTCTTGTTCGGACTTTAGAAACATGGTAACATTATTTATGGCTCAAAGAATTTGTTATACATTCTGATCATGAATCTTTGAAACATATTAAAAGTCAAGCTAAACTGAATCGTAGACATGCTAAATGGGTTGAATTCATTAAGACTTTTCCTTATGTCATTAAACACAAGAAGGGGAAAGAAAATGTTATTGCTGATGCATTGTCTCGCCGCTATACTATGCTTTCACAACTTGACTTCAAAATATTTGGTTTGGAGACCATCAAAGATCAATATGTGCATGATGCTGATTTTAAAGATGTAATGCAGAATTGTAAAGAAGGAAGAATGTGGAACAAGTTCGTCGTTAACGATGGATTTGTGTTTCGTGCTAACAAGCTATGCATTCCAGCTAGCTCCGTTCGTCTTTTGTTGTTGCAGGAGGCGCATGGAGGAGGATTAATGGGACACTTTGGCGTGAAGAAGACGGAGGACGTACTTGCTACACATTTCTTTTGGCCAAAGTTGAGACGGGATGTTGAGCGTTTTATTGCTCGCTGCACTACATGTCAAAAAGCTAAGTCACGACTCAATCCTCATGGTTTATATATGCCTTTGCCTGTACCTAGTGTTCCTTGGGAGGATATATCTATGGACTTTGTTTTAGGTTTACCTCGAACAAAGAAGGGGAGGGATAGCATATTTGTTGTCGTGGATAGATTCTCGAAAATGGCACACTTTATACCATGTCATAAAAGCGATGATGCTGTTAATGTTGCTGATTTGTTCTTTCGTGAAATTATTCGCTTGCATGGTGTGCCCAATACTATTGTTTCAGATCGTGATACTAAATTTCTTAGCCACTTTTGGAGATGTTTATGGGCTAAGTTGGGGACTAAACTGCTTTTTAGTACTACTTGTCAGCCCCAAACAGATGGACAAACTGAAGTAGTCAATAGAACGTTGTCTACTATGCTTAGGGCTGTTTTGAAGAATAATAAGAAAATGTGGGAGGAATCCTTGCCTCATATTGAATTTGCTTATAATCGTTCATTGCATTCTACTACTAAGATGTGCCCTTTTGAAGTTGTGTATGGTTTCCTACCTCGTGCACCTATTGATTTGTTGCCTCTTCCATCTTCAGAGAAGGTTAATTTTGATGCTAAACAACGTGCTGAATTGATTTTAAAAATGCATGAGTTAACTAAGGAAAACATTGAGCATATGAATGCTAAATATAAACTTGCTGGAGATAAGGGTAGAAAACATGTTGTGTTTGCACCTAGAGATCTTGTTTGGTTACATTTGCGTAAGGATAGATTTCCGGACTTGCGCAAATCAAAGTAATGCCACGTGCTGATGGTCCCTTTAAGGTGTTAGAGAAAATAAATGATAATGCATATAAACTTGAGCTGCCTGCAGATTTTGGGGTTAGTCCCACTTTTAACATTGCAGATTTGAAGCCTTATTTGGGTGAGGAAGATGAGCTTCCGTCGAGGATGACTTCATTTCAAGAAGGGGAGGATGATGAGGACATCAATACCATTGTTACACCCACAGCCCCTACTGCTACATATACGGGACCAATTACTAGAGCTCGCGCACGCTAATTAAATTATCAGGTACTTTCGTTTCTTGGTAATGATTCTAATGTTCATGAGAATATGATGCTGCCTAAATTGGATACATTTGTTATGCTTACAAATGAAGGGCCTAGCTTGGAGAAGGATGAATATTGGAGCAAGAACAAGCATGGAGATGATGACATGCGCAAGTGGAACAAGAACGGAGTTACAAGTGATGATTTCAGGACTTTGAAGCCACCATAATGGGTGCATGAAGACTTGGACGAAATATACAAGATGCCACTTCATAAATTTCGTCCCGAGGCTATTATAGGTGCTGCGTCACCTTTTTATTGGGCCAGGCCCATGTAATTTCGAAATACATAAGTATAGGCTATTTTTAGAGTCCGTATGTGTGGCGAAACAAGAGATAGGGTTGATTTCGGACCCCTCCACCAAGGGCCACGAAATTCCCCTCTCTTCCTCCATATATACAGCCCTTAGGGCACCGTTTAGATTTTGGGTTTTGTTTAGATTAGAGTTCGCCATAGCTGCAACTTTGCGTACTTCGTTTGTGTTCAACGACCAGACAAAGGCGTCACAGAACCCCACCTTGATCAATAAAGCTTTCATCTTATATTCGCAATATCCAGATTGCAATCTCAGTTTCTTGCTTGTTCTTCGTTTGCTTGCAGGAAACAGACCCTCGTGGTCAGGTTGATCGTGCTCCGGCGTCGTCAATAACCTCTCGGAGTTGGTTTAGCGATTGCTAAGGCGCGACGTCCTCGCACGTTCGTAGTCGGATCGTCAAAGTCGACTGCCACAAAAGCGATATCCATCATCTCATCGAAAGACGGGACACCTTTGCCTCTATCAACTGTTCATGCTTACTACCAAGAGTTCAAATCTTATATGCATCATTGTGACATAGAAGAATCTAAGGATGATACAATGAATAGATTTTTTTGTGGTTTGAACCATGATATTCAGGCAAGATTTAGGTATATTCCTTGTTGCATTACTGGTATGTATGTTCATGCTTGTACCTTTGAGAGACAGTTACAGGAGGATGCATTGGGTGACTACAACAACTACTATTCCAATTCATGCTCACTACCATCGGTTGATTCCTCCACCGTTGCACCTACTAGAGCAGCCACACCTCAGATTGTGAGTGCGACATCATCTCAAGTGTATGGTACATTGTCATTGTCCATACCGACATCAGCTACGTCTTTGCAACAAGGTAACAGTAAAGGTATTGATGATATAAATTCACATGAGAATGATGCAACCCTAATTAACTTAAATACATCATGTGTTGAGTTACCTGTTGATTTGAGCACGCCACCTATTTTAGAGAATCATGTTACTATCATGAATGCATCATGTGATCAAACAACTGAAATACCAACAATTTTGAGTGCACCCATTGAATTAACTATTGATGCAAAAGAACCAATGTTTAATCATTTTGATATGACCTCTAATCTTGGTGATGTGACGAGGACATCAATACCATTGTTACACCCACAGCCCCTGCTGCTATACATACTGGACCAATTACTAGAGCTCGCGGACGCCAACTAAATTACCAGGTACTTTCGTTTCTTGGTAATGATTCTAATGTTCATGAGAATATGATGCCGCCTAAATTGGATACATTTGTTTTGCTTACAAATGAAGGACCTAGCTTGGAGAAGGATGAACATTGGAGCAAGAACAAGCATGGAGATGATGGCATGCGCAAGGGGAACAAGAACAGAGTTACTGATAGAGGCGAGGGTCCCGATCTTTCGATGAGATGATAACTATCGATTTGGTGGAGACGACTTTGACAATCCGACTACAAACGTGCACAACGTTGCGCCTTAGCAATCGCTAAACCAATCTTCTGAGGTTACTGACGAAGCTAGAAGCACGGTCAGCCTGACCACGAAGGTCTATTCCTGCAAGCAATCGAAGAACGAGCAAGAATATGATAAAGCAATCTGAATATTGCAAATATATATGAAGTATTGATAATGGTGGGGATCCGGAAGCGGTCTTGGTCTGGTCGTTGGACACAAACGAAGTACACGAAGTTGCAATGGCTAACTTTTAACTAAACAAATCCCAAGCAAAAAGCTACTAGATGGATCTACTTATATAGGAGCAAGGGGTGGCGGCCAAGGAGGTGGGAGGACGTCCCAAGGTAGCCTAAAACTAACCCTAGGTCGTACAAGGCTCATGGGCCCAAGTGGAGGTGATGCAACACCGTTGGGCTTGTAGTTTGACTCGGATTCTGCTGCAACGTCAGATTGTTTCGTCCGTAACTCAACGCTCCGGACGAATTTGAAGGTGAATCAAATTGGGATGGAAAGAACACGAAATCTAGTTTCCAACAAAAAAAGGATCACCCAATTCGGAGTCCGTATGAAAAAGTTGTTGGCGTTTTGAGTCAGGTATGTCTGTGCAGTCCGAATCTGAATCCAGAACGTGAGAGACTTGGACTCTATCTTCTCTTGGCCCAAAAGTGACGTGAGAGGACTTTTTGAACACAACCTAAACATCTCCTTTTCCCTTATCTTCATATGTGGATTGTACAAATGTCCCATACACCTGCAATTAGACAAAACACAAAAGTGTGTGAAGTATTTTTGTTCTGGATAACATAAATAGACTATTGAATAGTTTGCATTAGAAATCACCTGACAAATATGCATGTATGCAATATTTTTGGTCGTATCCAAGGTAGTCATGTCCTCATCATCCTCCCCTTTTTGAAAACAAAGCCGTCCTCGGCATTGCTTAATCTGAAATGTGGCTAACAAAAGAGACAAGGTGTACATGTTGTATATGTATATGTCATCCATTTTAACTTCCCTTGATTTTTGCACATATGTCACATGTATACATGAGTAACTTTCATTGTTCATACAATCTAAAGCCAAAAAATTATCACAAGAAGTAGAAGGCATGAAAATATTGCAACTCAGTTTGCACATACAAGTGAAGCTCTTATTCACTTCAAAAGATTGGCAATGTTCATCATTAAACCATCCTAACTTTGATGAATAAACCTTACTTGCATCAAATTTACATGCTACAACATGCTTAAATAAGCAAACATGCAGTAAGTCATTGGACACAGAATCATCATCAAGATTAGAGGTCATATCAAAATGATTAAACATTGGTTCTTTTGCATCAACAGTTAATTCAATGGGTGC
Source organism: Triticum dicoccoides (assembly GCF_002162155.2). NCBI lineage: Eukaryota > Viridiplantae > Streptophyta > Magnoliopsida > Poales > Poaceae > Triticum > Triticum dicoccoides. The sequence goes on along the minus strand of NW_021295839.1, from coordinate 12,588 downwards.
ACTCAAAATTGTTGATATTCTAGTTGTTTGATCACATGACGCATTCATGACAGTAAAAAGAGTCTCTAAAATAGGTGGTGTGCTCACATCAACAGGTAACTCAACACATGATGCATTCAAGTTAACTAGGCATGCTTCATTCTCATGTGAAGTTATATCATCAAGACCTTTACTGTTACCTCGCAGAGATGTAGCTGATGTAGGTACGGACGTTGACAATGTACCATACTCTTGAGATGATATCGCGCTCACAATCCGAGGTGGGGCTGCTCTAGTAGGTGCAATAGTGGAGTAACCAACCGGCGGTGGTGAGCATGAACTGGAATAGTAGTTGTTGTAGTCACCCAATGCATCCTCCTGTATTTGTCTCTCAAAGGTACAAGCACGGACATACATACCAGTAATGCAACGAGGAATATACTGGAATTTTGCCTGAATATCATGGTTCAAACCACCAAACAATCTATTCATTGTATCATCCTCAGATTCTTCTATGTCACAATGATGCATATAAGATTTGAACTCTTGGTAGTAAGCATGAACAGTGTTACTGCCTTGTTTTAATTGCTCCAATTTGCGACGCAATTCATGACGATAGTAAGGAAGAAAAAATTGTTCTCTCATTACAGCTTTCAAAACTTTCCAAGTTGTGGCTTGGTTATCAATGTTTTTCTTACAATGTACACTCCACCAAACAGAAGCAAAACCAGTAAATGCTCTAATGGTAGCTCGTACTCTCTCAAGTTCAGAAAAATCATGGTGACTAAAAACTTGTTCTACTTCAAGCTCCCAAGCTAGATAAATAGCAGGATTAAATCTACCCTCAAATGATGGTAAAGAGATAACCTGACCATATGCTTGTGTGTGTTGTCCCAACTCTCGTGATGGTGAAGATGTGTCCGTCATCCAAGAACTTCTATCTCTGGAACCTGTCATGATTAGTAGAAACAAGAACCAAAATTCGAGAATAATGTTCCTATGAACTTGATGAGGACATCAATACAATTGTTACACCCACAGCCCCTGCTGCTATACATACTGGAGCAATTACTAGAGCTCGTGCACGCCAACTAAATTACCAGGTACTTTCGTTTCTTGGTAATGATTCTAATGTTCATGAGAATATGATGCTGCCTAAATTGGATACATTTGTTTTGCTTAGAAATGAAGGGCCTAGCTTGGAGAAGGATGAACATTGGAGCAAGAACAAGCATGGAGATGATGGCATGCGCAAGGGGAACAAGAACGGAGTTACAAGTGATGATTTCAGGACATTGAAGCCACCATAATGGGTGCATGAAGCCTTGGACGAAATATACAAGATGCCACTTTATAAATTTCGTCCCGAGGCTATTTTAGGTGCTGCGTCACCTTATTATTGGGCCAGGCCCATGTAATTTCGAAATACATAAGTATAGGCTATTTTTAGAGTCCGTATGTGTGGGGAAACAAGAGATAGGGTTGATTTCGGACCCCTCCACCAAGGGCCACGAAATTCCCCCCTCTTCCTCCATATATACAGCCCTTAGGGCACCGTTTAGATTTTGGGTTTTGTTTAGATTAAAGTTCGCCATAGCTGCAACTTTGCGTACTTCGTTTGTGTTCAACGACCAGACAAAGGCGTCACAGAACCCCACCTTGATCAATAAAGCTTTCATCTTATATTCGCAATATCCAGATTGCAATCTTAGTTTCTTGCTTGTTCTTTGTTTGCTCGCAGGAAACAGACCCTCGTGGTCAGGTTGATCGTGCTCCGGCGTGGTCAATAACCTCTCGGAGATGGTTTAGCGATTGCTAAGGCGCGACGTCCTCGCACGTTCGTAGTCGGATCGTCAAAGTCGACTTCCACCAAAGCGAAATCCACCATCTCATTGAAAGACGGGACACCTTTGCCTCTATCAAGTGGTATCAGATTTCCAGGTTGCTCGGTGAGATTTTACAGTTTTTCGTAGTTTAGATCGAGTCTGTTCTTCATACCTATAGTCCACGAGAAAGCCACAAAAAAAATTAGGGTTAGTTCATCATATCCGAACCAATCTGAGCCTTTGCATTATCTTTTTAGGGTTTTGCTTTGTTGAATTTGCGGTTGCATCGTCGGTCTAGTTGCTGGTCTTAGAGTCTAGTCTTTTAGAGTTTCGAGTTCTGGTCATAAGTTGTCACGCCGCCGCCGCACCATCATCATCGCCCCTGCCATCTACCACCAGCGCTCCGAATCCGTATCCATATACCACCACCAATCCGTGTCCATATACCACCACCGATCCATATCCATATACTACCACCGCTACCACCACCGCTGCCATATACCACCACCATATATCCACCACCATATATCCACCACCAATCCGAGTTCCTTGCTTATTGGGTTTGTTTTCGAGATCCATCTAGTTTCCGATTCGTGTTTCCTTGCCGGAGTAGGTTTCAGAAAAAAAAATAGACTCGGGAAACCACGCTCCGTTTAGGCCCAAAAATTTTCGAAAACGCATTTTTCGAAAAAATTTCTGGCTATCCTATTTTTAGGTGTTTCTGAGTGTTTTGAGACAGGTGCCATTATAGGAAGTTTTTTTTGACCCGTTTCCAGTTTTTGGGTCCGGACAGTCGAAAAAAAAAATTTGGTCGAAAAAAAAAATTTCGTGCCCATCCTGTCAGTTTGACCTAGGAAGAGTTTTGAGACACTCGCCATTATAGTGATTTTTCGCAAAAAAAAGCAGCGCAAAAAAAAAGAGCGAATTTTTTTTTTCAGAGTGTGCTTTTCCCTTGTTTACGTGCCGCACCGTGATTTTGTTGGTGTTCTAGGCTCGCGTCTCTAGCACAGTCTAGCCTAGGACCAGCACAGTACCGTCGTTGAGCGTTTATTCAAGTTTGCATCTCTGAATTGATTATTGCTGACCCTTTTTGCTACCATACTATAAGCCTTCCCAGCTCCACATACATCTACGTCGTGTGTTTGACTCTCCCTGGTAATCGCTCTATCCAAGCTTTGAGAGTTTTTGACTACAACGGTTGCCGATCACCGCCTGCTGCTGGGTAAGAACTGGTAAGAATTTGAGATTTGCTTGACGGATTTGTGATACACCACCACCACTTCTTAGTAGTCTGTAGGATCATATTCTTGTGTGTTTCTATTGCTGCTAACCATGCCAGGATCACAAGCCGACGAGATTGACTGGGAGAACTTATCGAACAAGGAGCTTCATGATAAGTTTCAGCAAATGATGACTGAACAGGTACAAGATGTGCTGAACAATTTTGAAGAGGCCATGGAGAAGATCACTGGCCTTGAGAAGACGTTCGAAACAAAGCTCGATAACAGATTTAATGAACTGCTTGCGCGTCTTCCACCACCGGCTGCACCTGTCGCACCTATTGAGCCAGGACAAAATTCTGGTGCCGCTGCTACTGCTGTTGGTGTTTCTTTGGCTCCTGCTACTGCTGCTGCTGGTACCCAGGAGGATGATGAGTATGCGGGCGATTATGAGGATGAGGTTGATCAAAATCAGATCTACGAGCAGCCACCAGCACCACCACCAGTAGGTCGACCTCAGGTATATATTCGTAATGGTAGGCCTGCACCACCACCTCAGGTACGAGATGATGTCCATATTCCTAAACTGAAATTGAATATTCCACCATTTGAGGGTAGATATGTTCCTGATATATATCTTACTTGGGAGTTAGAAACTGAACAACGATTTACATGTTTACAATATCCTGAGGAGAGACGAGTTGCTGCTACCGTTTGTGCTTTCACTAGTTTTGCATGTGTATGGTGGTCTGAACATTGTAGATTATATCCTATTCCAACTACTTGGGCTGCTTTGAAAACTGCTATGCGTACGCGTTGGGTTCCACCATATTATCAACGTGAATTGCTTCAAAAATTGCAGCGTTTAAGACAAGGAAAAAATTTTGTAGAAGAATATTATCAGGAATTACAAACTAGCATGATTCGATGTGGTATTATTGAGGAGAATGAAGCTATGCTTGCACGTTTTCTGGGTGGATTAAATAAAGAGATTCAGACCATTCTAGACTATAAGGAGTATACTAATATCACTCGTTTATTCCATCTTGCTTGTAAAGCTGAACGTGAAGTGCAGGATCGACAAGCATTGGCGCGAACTAACTTTTCTGCAGGCCGACCTTCCTCATGGACGCCGCGTGCATCTTCTACTTCAACTGCACCAGCACCTCAATCAGGTGCCTCCTACAGCCGTGATTCAAGAAAATAGGAACAACCACCATTATCTGCCAAGAGCGCACCTGCCGGGCCTGCACAGAGGTCTTCTTCTTCCAGGGCATCAACAGGGCACACAAGTGATATTATTTGTCGTCGTTGTAAGGGAGGAGGTCATTATGCGAGAGAATGCAAATCTCCGCGTGTGATGATTGCTACCGCGGATGGTGGATATGAGTCCGCTAGTGACTATGATGAGGAGACTTTGGCTCTTATTACACGTGAGGAACATGGTGGAGATGATTCTGATCATGAGACGCAATACATGGCTCCTGAAGACGCTGACAGGTATGAATGTTTAGTTGCTCAACGTGTTTTGAGTGTGCAGGTCACACAAGCTGAGCAAAGTCAGAGGCACAATTTGTTCCATACCAAGGGAGTTGTGAAGGAACGTTCTGTGCGCGTCATCATAGACGGAGGTAGCTGCAACAACTTGGCTAGCATGGAGATGGTGGAGAAGCTTTCTCTCACCACAAGACCACATCCACATCCTTACTACATCCAATGGTTCAACAACAGCGGCAAGGTTAAGGTAACACGTACTGTTCGTGTGCATTTTAGTATCTCTACATATGCTGATTATGTTGATTGTGATGTGGTACCTATGCAAGCATGTTCCTTATTACTTGGTAGACCATGGCAATTTGATAAAAATTCTGTACACCATGGTAGAAACAATCACTATACTCTTGTTCATAAGGATAAAAATATTACTTTGCTTCCTATGACTCCTGATTCCATTTTGAAAGATGATATTAATAGAGCTAATAAAGCAAAACAGGAGAAGAATAAGAGTGAAAATCAGATTGTGGCAAAAGAATTTGAGCAACAAATAAAGCATAATAATAAACCATCTAGTGTTGCTTCTGAAATTAAATTGAAAAGTGCATATTTATTTGCCACCAAATCTGATATTGATGAGCTAGATTTCAGCAAATCTGTTTGCTATGCTTTTGTGTGCAAAGAGGCATTATTTTCATTCGAGGACGTGCCTTCCTCTTTGCCTCCTGCTGTCACTAACATTTTCCAGGAGTTCGCTGACGTCTTTCCACAAGGCGTGCCACCGGGATTACCGCCTATTCGAGGGATTGATCATCAGATTGACTTAATTCCCGGTGCTTCACTGCCAAACCGTGCACCATACCGTACCAATCCAGAGGAGACGAAGGAGATTATGCGTCAAGTACAAGAGCTTCTCGACAAAGGTTATATACGCGAATCCCTTAGTCCTTGTGCTGTTCCTATTATTCTAGTGCCGAAAAAGGATGGTACATCACGTATGTGTGTTGATTGTAGAGGCATTAATAATATTACTATTCGTTATCGTCATCCTATTCCTAGGCTAGATGATATGCTTGATGAATTGAGTGGCTCCACAATATTCTCCAAAGTTGATTTGCGTAGTGGCTACCATCAAATTCGTATGAAATTGGGAGATGAATGGAAAACAACATTTAAAACTAAGTTTGGATTATATGAGTGGTTAGTCATGCCTTTTGGGGTAACTAATGCACCTAGTACTTTCATGAGATTAATGAACGAAGTTTTACGTGCTTTCATTGGACGATTTGTGGTAGTTTACTTTGATGACATATTGATTTATAGCAGATCTTTGGAAGAACATTTGGAACATTTACGTGCTGTCTTTATTGCTTTACGTGATGCACGTTTGTTTGGTAACCTTGGGAAGTGCACCTTTTGCACCGACCGAGTATCTTTTCTTGGCTATGTTGTTACTCCACAGGGAATTGAAGTTGATAAAGCCAAGATTGAAGCTATTGAGAGTTGGCCGCAGCCCAAAACGGTCACACACGTGAGGAGTTTTCTTGGCCTCGCTGAATTCTATAGGCGTTTTGTGAGAGATTTCAGCACCATTGCTGCACCTCTCAATGAGCTTACAAAGAAAGATGTGCCTTTTCTTTGGGGTACCGCACAGGAAGAAGCCTTCTCGGTATTGAAAGATAAGTTGACACATGCTCCTTTACTCCAACTTCCTAATTTTAATAAGACTTTTGAGCTTGAATGTGATGCTAGTGGAATTGGATTAGGAGGTGTGTTATTACAAGATGGCAAACTTGTTGCATACTTTTCTGAAAAATTGAGTGGGCCTAGTCTGAATTATTCTACTTATGATAAAGAATTATATGCTCTTGCTCGGACTTTAGAAACATGGCAACATTATTTATGGCCCAAAGAATTTGTTATACATTCTGATCATGAATCTTTGAAACATATTAAAAGTCAAGCTAAATTGAATCGTAGACATGCTAAATGGGTTGAATTCATTGAGACTTTCCCTTATGTCATTAAACACAAAAAGGGAAAAGAAAATGTTATTGCTGATGCATTGTCTCGTCGCTATACTATGCTTTCACAACTTGACTTCAAAATATTTGGTTTGGAGACCATCAAAGATCAATATGTGCATGATGCTGATTTTAAAGATGTAATGCAGAATTGCAAAGAAGGAAGAATGTGGAACAAGATCGTCGTTAACGATGGATTTGTGTTTCGTGCTAACAAGCTATGCATTCCAGCTAGCTCCGTTCGTCTTTTGTTGTTGCAGGAGGCGCATGGAGGAGGATTAATGGGACACTTTGGCGTGAAGAAGACGGAGGACGTACTTGCTACACATTTCTTTTGGCCAAAGATGAGACGGGATGTTGAGCGTTTTATTGCTCGCTGCACTACATGTCAAAAAGCTAAGTCACGACTCAATCCTCATGGTTTATATATGCCTTTGCTTGTACCTAGTGTTCCTTGGGAGGATATATCTATGGACTTTGTTTTAGGTTTACCTCGAACAAAGAAGGGGAGGGATAGCATATTTGTTGTCGTGGATAGATTCTCAAAAATGGCACACTTTATACCATGTCATAAAAGCGATGATGCTGTTAATGTTGCTGATTTGTTCTTTCGTGAAATTATTCGCTTGCATGGTGTGCCAAATACTATTGTTTCAGATCGTGATACTAAATTTCTTAGCCACTTTTGGAGATGTTTATGGGCTAAGTTGGGGACTAAACTGCTTTTTAGTACTACTTGTCACCCCCAAACTGATGGCCAAACTGAGGTAGTCAATAGAACGTTGTCTACTATGCTTAGGGCTGTTTTGAAGAATAATAAGAAAATGTGGGAGGAATGCTTGCCTCATATTGAATTTCCTTATAATCGTTCATTGCATTCTACTACTAAGATGTGCCCTTTTGAAGTTGTGTATGGTTTCCTACCTCGTGCACCTATTGATTTGTTGCCTCTTCCATCTTCGGAGAAGGTTAATTTTGATGCTAAACAACGTGCTGAAATGATTTTAAAAATGCATGAGTTAACTAAGGAAAACATTGAGCGTATGAATGCTAAATATAAACTTGCTGGAGATAAGGGTAGAAAACATGTTGTGTTTGCAGCTGGAGATCTTGTTTGGTTACATTTGCGTAAGGATAGATTTCCTGATTTGCGCAAATCAAAGCTAATGCCACGTGCTGATGGTCCCTTTAAGGTGTTAGAGAAAATAAATGATAATGCATATAAACTTGAGCTGCCTGCAGATTTTGGGGTTAGTCCCACTTTTAACATTGCAGATTTGAAGCCTTATTTGGGTGAGGAAGATGAGTTTCCGTCGAGGACGACTTCATTTCAAGAAGGGGAGGATGATGAGGACATCAATACCATTGTTACACCCACAGCCCCTACTGCTACATATATGGGACCAATTACTAGAGCTCGCGCACGCCAATTAAATTATCAGGTACTTTCGTTTCTTGGTAATGATTCTAATGTTCATGAGAATATGATGCTGCCTAAATTGGATACATTTGTTTTGTTTACAAATGAAGGGCCTAGCTTGGAGAAGGATGAACATTGGAGCAAGAACAAGCATGGAGATGCCATGCGCAAGGGGAACTAGAACGGAGTTACAAGTGATGATTTCAGGACTTTGAAGCCACCATAATGGGTGCATGAAGCCATGGACGAAATATACAAGATGCCACTTCATAAATTTCGTCCCGAGGCTATTATAGGTGCTGCGTCACCTTTTTATTGGGCCAGGCCCATGTAATTTCGAAATACATAAGTATAGGCTATTTTTAGAGTCCGTATGTGTGGGGAAACAAGAGATAGGGTTGATTTCGGACCCCTCCACCAAGGGCCACGAAATTCCCCTCTCTTCCTCCATATATACAGCCCTTAGGGCACCGTTTAGACTTTGGGTCTTGTTTAGATTATAAGTTCGCCATAGCTGCAACTTCGCGTACTTCGTTTGTGTTCACCGACCAGACAAAGGCGTCACAGAACCCACCTTGATCAATAAAGCTTTCATCTTATATTCGCAATATCCAGATTGCAATCTTAGTTTCTTGCTTGTTCTTCGTTTGCTCGCAGGAAACAGACCCTCGTGGTCAGGTTGATCGTGCTCCGGCGTGGTCAATAACCTCTCGGAGTTGGTTTAGCGATTGCTAAGGCGCGACGTCCTCGCACGTTCGTAGTCGGATCGTCAAAGTGGACTTCCACCAAAGCGATATCCATCATCTCATCGAAAGACGGGACACCTTTGCCTCTATCATCAAGCGAAGATGGAAACGATCTCAACTATGATTATGACAATGAACGGTGGGTAGCACGTGGAGGAAATTGATGGATGGGTGGTGGACAGCGGAAGGGATAATGATGTAGCGGCGACGTGACTAATGTGAACAGAACTCAAAACTCTAAACGACCTAGACACTAAAACCAGCAACTCGACACGACGATGCAACCGATAATTCAACTATGCAAGCAATGAAAGAAAATTGCAAAGGCTCAGACTGGCTTGGACAAAGGATGAATAGATCTAACTCTTTTTTGTGGATTTTTCTTGGACAATAGGTAAGAAAATAAATCTAATCTAGGAAAACTAGAAATTCTCACCGAGCAACCTGAAAACTGATACCACTTGATAGAGGCGAGGGTCCCGATCTTTCGATGAGATGATAACTATCGATTTGGTGGAGACGACTTTGACAATCCGACTACAAACGTGCACAATGTTGCGCCTTAGCAATCGCTAAACCAATCTCCTGAGGTTACTGACGATGCTGGAAGCACGGTCAGCCTGACCACGAAGGTCTATTCCTGCAAGCAATCGAAGAACGAGCAAGAATATGATAAAGCAATCTGAATATTGCAAATATATATGAAGTATTGATAATGGTGGGGATCCGGAAGCGGTCTTGGTCTGGTCGTTGGACACAAACGAAGTACACGAAGTTGCAATGGCTAACTTTTAACTAAACAAATCCCAAGCAAAAAGCTACTAGATGGATCTACTTATATAGGAGCAAGGGGTGGCGGCCAAGGAGGTGGGAGGACGTCCCAAGGTAGCCTAAAACTAGCCCTAGGTCGTACAAGGCTCATGGGCCCAAGTGGAGGTGATGCAACACCTTTGGGCTTGTAGTTTGACTCGGATTCTGCTGCAACGTCCGATTGTTTGGTCCGTAACTCAACGCTCCGGACGAATTTGAAGGTGAATCCAATTGGGATGGAAAGAACACGAAATCTAGTTTCCAACAAAAAAAGAATCACCCAATTCGGAGTCCGTATGAAAAAGTTGTTGGCGTTTTGAGTCAGGTATGTCTGTGCAGTCCGAATCTGAATCCAGAACGTGAGAGACTTGGACTCTATCTTCTCTTGGCCCAAAAGTGACGTGAGAGGACTTTTTGAACACAACCTAAACATCTCCTTTTCCCTTATCTTCATATGTGGATTGTACAAATGTCCCAAACACCTGCAATTAGACAAAACACAAAAATGTGTGAAGTATTTTTGTTCTGGATAACATAAATAGACTATTGAATAGTTTGCATTAGAAATCACCTGACAAATATGCATCTATGCAATATTTTTGGTCGTATCCAAGGTAGTCATGTCTTCATCAGTTACAAGTGATGATTTCAGGTCTTTGAAGCCACCATAACGAGTGCATGAAGCCTTGGACGAAATATACAAGATGTCACTTCATAAATTTCGTCCAGAGGCTATTATAGGTGCTGCGTCACCTTTTTATTGGGCCAGGCCCATGTAATTTCGAAATACATAAGTATAGGCTATTTTTAGAGTCCGTATGTGTGGGGAAACAAGAGATAGGGTTGATTTCGGACCCCTCCACCAAGGGCCACGAAATTCCCCCTCTCTTCCTCCATATATACAGCCCTTAGGGCACCGTTTAGACTTTGGGTTTTGTTTAGATTAAAGTTCGCCATAGCTGCAACTTCGCGTACTTCGTTTGTGTTCAACGACCAGACAAAGGCGTCAAAGAACCCCACCTTGATCAATAAAGCTTTCATCTTATATTCGCAATATCCAGATTGCAATCTTAGTTTCATGCTTGTTCTTCGTTTGCTTGCAGGAAACAGACCCTCGTGGTCAGGTTGATCGTGCTCCGGCGTGGTCAATAACCTCTCGGAGTTGGTTTAGCGATTGCTAAGGGGCAACGTCCTCGCACGTTCGTAGTCGGATCGTCAAAGTCGACTTCCACCAAAGTGATATCCATCATCTCATCGAAAGACGGGACACCTTTGCCTCTATCAAGTGGTATCAGATTTTCAGGTTGCTCGGTGAGATTATAGTTTTTTGTAGTTTAGATCGAGTCTGTTCTTCATACCTACAGTCCATGAAAAAGCCACAAGAAAAATTAGGGTTAGTTCATCATATCCGAACCAATCTGAGCCTTTGCATAATCTTTTTAGGGTTTTGCTTTGTTGAATTTGCGGTTGCATCGTCGTGTCTAGTTGCTGGTCTTAGAGTCTAGTCTTTTAGAGTTTCGAGTTCTGGTCATAAGTTGTCACGCCGCCGCCGCACCATCATCATCGCCCCTGCCATCTACCACCGCTTATCCGCCACCGCTTCGAATCCGTATCCATATACCACCACCGCTGTCATATACCACCACCGCTGTCATCTACCACCATATATCCACCACCAATCCGAGTTCCTGTCATATTAGGTTTGTTTTCGAGATCCATCTAGATTCCGATTCGTGTTTCCTTGCCGGAAACCACCCTCCGTTTAGGCCCAAAATTTTTCGAAAACGCATTTTTCGAAAAAATTTCTGGCTATCCTATTTTTAGGTGTTTCTGAGTGTTTTGAGACAGGTGCCATTATAGGAAGTTTTTTTTGACCCGTTTCCAGTTTTTGGGTCCGGGCAGTCGAAAAAAAAAATTGGTCAAAAAAATTTCGTGCCCATCCTGTCAGTTTGACCTAGGAAGAGTTTTGAGACACTCGCCATTATAGTGATTTTTCGCAAAAAAAACAGCGCAAAAAAAAGAGCGAAAAAAATCCAGAGTGTGCTTTTCCCTTGTTTACGTGCCGCGCCGTGATTTTGTTGGTGTTCTAGGCTTGCGTCTCTAGCACAGTCTAGCCTAGGACCAGCACAGTACCGTCGTTGAGCGTTTATTCAACTTTGCATCTCTGAATTGATTATTGCTGACCCTTTTTGCTACCATATTATAAGCCTTCCCAGCTCCACATACATCTACGTCGTGCGTTTGACTCTCCCTGGTAATCGCTCTATCCAAGCTTTGAGAGTTTTTGACTACAACGGTTGCCGATCACCGCCTGCTGCTGGGGAGAACTGGTAAGAATTTGAGATTTGCTTGACGGATTTGTGACACCCACCACCACTTCTTGTTAGTAGTCTGTAGGATCATATTCTTGTATGTTTCTATTGCTGCTAACCATGCCAGGATCACAGACCGACGAGACTGACTGGGAGAACATGACAAATAAGGATTTGCATGATAAATTTCAACAAATGATGAGTGGACAGGTGATGAGGACATCAATACAATTGTTACACCCACAGCCCCTGCTGCTATACATACTGGACCAATTACTAGAGCTCGTGCACGCCAACTAAATTACCAGGTACTTTCGTTTCTTGGTAATGATTCTAATGTTCATGAGAATATGATGCTGCCTAAATTGGATACATTTGTTTTGCTTACAAATGAAGGGCCTAGCTTGGAGAAGGATGAACATTGGAGCAAGAACAAGCATGGAGATGATGGCATGCGCAAGGGGAGCAAGAACGGAGTTACAAGTGATGATTTCAGGACTTTGAAGCCACCATAATGGGTGCATGAAGCCTTGGACGAAATATACAAGATGCCACTTCATAAATTTCGTCCCGAGGCTATTTTAGGTGCTACGTCACCTTATTATTGGGCCAGGCCCATGTAATATCGAAATACATAAGTATAGGCTATTTTTAGAGTCCGTATGTGTGGGGAAACAAGAGATAGGGTTGATTTCGGACCCCTCCACCAAGGGCCACGAAATTCCCCCCTCTTCCTCCATATATACAGCCCTTAGGG
>NW_021295838.1:0-2597 GCF_002162155.2 Triticum dicoccoides | reverse complement strand
GCTGGCTGGGCCAGCCAGCTGGCTGGGCCGCACAGTGGAGGAGCCCAGGTAAGCTCCTCCTGTTATATATTTTTCTGTTTTTTAATTTCTGACATTTGTTTTGATTTAAATAATATATTAAATCATTTATTTAACTTATGCCAATTTTTGCAGGAGCTATTTATATTATTCCAGAGCTCTTTTATAATTGGCATAATATTTGGGCATATATTAATATATATAATTAATATATTTCCAATGCAAATATTTATGCATTAATTCCAAATGCCCAAAATAAATGTCCATGAGCCACTAAAAATATTGGTTTGATTTTTATCTCTGTCCAATATTTTCAGAGAGCAACAGGAGCATTTTCTTGGACCCTTTTGGAGAAATTTTTATTTGGGTCATTTTCAAAATGGTTCTGAGGGTTTCACAGATCCCCATTTCAAGTTTCTGATGAAAGAGTAAACATGATGCAACACTCTAATGCATGACTAGCTAGGGTGTGACAACTCACCCCCACTCAAAAGAATCTCGTCCCGAGATTTGGGTTCCTCCGGGAAGAAGGCGGGATACTCGAGTCGAAGACGATCCTCCCTTTCCCAAGTTGCTTCATCCTCAGAATGGTGCGACCATTGAACCTTGAGAAACTTGATATTATGACGTCGCGTGGTACGTTCGGCTTGATCGAGGATACGAATGGGGTACTCTCGATATGTAAGATCATCTTGGAGATCAAGCGTTTTGTGGTCCACTTCACGGATAGGATCCGAGAAGCAACGCCTGAGTTGAGAAACGTGGAAGACATCGTGAACTCTGGAGAGGTGCGGAGGTAGTTCCAACTGGTAGGCAACTTCTCCTCGTTTGGCAAGAATGCGAAAAGGTCCAATGTAACGAGGAGCCAATTTGCCTTTGATACCGAAACGATGGGTTCCCTTCAGAGGGGTGACCCGAAGATAAGCCTTCTCGTCAACCTCGAAAGTCATAGCCTTATGTTTTCGGTCATATTGACTCTTTTGACGGGATTGGGCTGTTTTCAACTTTTCACGAACGATACGAACTTGTTCTTCTGCTTCCTGAATCATGTCCGGGCCAAAGAATTGTCTTTCCCCGGTCTCTGACCAGTTAAGGGGTGTTCGACATCGTCGTCCATAGAGAACTTCAAAAGGGGCTTTACCCAAGCTAGATTGATAGCTGTTGTTGTAAGCGAATTCGGCAAATGGAAGGCACTTCTCCCAGTCCATTCCGAAAGAGATAACGGAGGCTCGAAGCATGTCTTCTAGAATTTGGTTGACGCGTTCCACTTGACCACTCGACTGAGGGTGGAAAGCGGTGCTAAAGGAGAGACGAGTTCCCATAGCATTTTGGAAACTTTCCCAAAATCGAGAGGTGAAAAGACTTCCTCGATCCGAGTTAATTTCCAAAGGAACACCATGGAGAGACACTATTCAGGAGATGTACAAATCTGCCAACTGACTAGCGGTTATACTCTCACGAACAGGTAAGAAATGGGCTACTTTGGAAAGACGATCGACCACGACGAAAATAGCATTATTCCCTCTCTTGGTCCTGGGAAAACCGGTAATGAAATCCATACCAATTTTATCCCATTTCCATTCAGGAATAGCTAAGGGTTGAAGGGTGCCAGCAGGCCGTTGATGCTCTGCTTTTACGCGACGACAGACGTCGCAATTTGCAATATACTGAGCAATTTCTCTCTTCATCCTAGTCCACCAGAACCTCTGGCGTAGGTCCTGATACATTTTAGTACTACCGGGATGAATGGTGAGAGGAGATTCATGAGCCTCCTTAAGGATTAATCGCCTTAGGTTGCGCACTTTGGGAACCACTAGTCAATTCCCGAAGTATACGACTCCTTGATCATTAATGGAGAAACAATTCGCAATTCCTTTTTGAATGTTCCTCTTGATACGGGAGATTCCCGGATCTACCTTCTGTGCTTTGATAATTTGATCCGTAAGGGTAGGTTTTGCCACCAAGGTGGAAAGAAAACCTTGAGGTACAATGTGAAGGTTAAGTTTCCGAAATTCCTCATGGAGAAGCGGTTGACTTTGTTGTAACATCAGGTTGTTACAATAAGATTTACGACTTAGCGCATCAGCCATGACGTTGGCTTTCCCTGGGGTGTAGGTTATTCCTAAGTCGAAGTCTGTGATCAATTCAACCCAACGTCTCTGCCTGAGATTCAAATCCGGTTGGGTGAAAATGTACTTCAGACTTTGGTGATCAGTGAATATTTCGCAACGATTACCAAGGAGGTAATGTCGCCAGGTCTTAAGTGCATAGACTACGGCTGCAAGCTCTAGATCATGAGTAGGATAATTCTCCTCATGTGGGTGCAATTGCCGTGAAGCGTAAGCAATTACGTGTCGATCTTGCATAAGAATGCAACCTAGTCCTTGTCGCGAGGCGTCGCAGTAGATAACAAAGTCCTTGGAGAAGTCTGGCGGTACCAGTACGGGAGCAGAGGTCAGGCGTCTTTTCAGTTCCTGAAAGCTGTGCTCACATTGTGGAGTCCATTCGAACTTCTTATCTTTCTTGAGGAGTTCGGTTAGAGGTTTAGCAACTTTGGAGAAGTTCTCGACAAAGCGACG
>NW_021295837.1:0-926 GCF_002162155.2 Triticum dicoccoides | reverse complement strand
TTACCGGAGTTCTTCATGGAGGTTCTACATGATGGTTCATCAAGGATTTATTTCTTTCTCGAAGTTTTCATCGAGATTCTTTCCTAAGGAGCTCAAGCTTTCTTCATATGGTAATCCGGAGTGCAATTCTTTCTACCATATTTTGGAGGTGGTATTATGTCATTCTTGATAATTTGAGTTCATGTTCCATGATTCACATGTTGTTAAGAATGAGTTATTTTTAAATCCATCAACCTCGTTGTTGGAGTTATCTTGTGTCATATTTCACCTAAAAGCCTTCCATTGGGAATGTTGCTATTTGTGGTGCTTGCCAATGATCCAAGTTATCTCTTTATCATCTTGGTGGAAGAAGTTTTCATCTCTTCGTTGATCTCAAGCAAGCAATTGTTTCCGTTAGTGGCCGGTTGTCACCTCATAATTTTGAGATGTTTTCCATAAGCCCACTACAAGCTTGTGCTTTTCATTGTTGATTTTCCAACAACTCCGTTCAATTCTTGTTTGCAAGGATGCTTTCCAAACTCATTTGAGGCAGAAGTTGGCATTTTCTTCTCCATTCTGTTATTCCAATGATATATCTTCTATTATTTCTTTCGGAGGCATTGTGACGTTGCTCTTTTCACTCACCATCTCGATTCGTGAGGATCGTGTTCTTTTCTTGCTTATCCATTTAACCGGAGTGTCGTGTTTTCATTCGAGTTCTCTAATCTTATCAAGTTTTCCCTCCTTCCTCAACTGGAGAGCTGTCTGAAATCCTTCTTACCCATTGTGTCATTCTTTCAATAGTTCCGGAGGCAGTGTGTTGTTGATTTCATCAAGTAACATCCCATCTTCTCAAGTTCATGTTCTATTCCTTCCATGTTCAACCGGAGTACTGCCCGAATTCTTCCCCTCTCATCTTGTTTTAACCGGAGTGGTTTCGAATTCTA
>NW_021295836.1:0-1458 GCF_002162155.2 Triticum dicoccoides | reverse complement strand
GCTGAGTAATCGTGCATGAAATGGACCAGAATCGGCCAAAATTGTGAGTGTTGATTACCGACACGTAAACGCACCCCGGGGTTCGTTAATCGTGGTAATCACTTCGGGACCCGAAAATTGTGAGTGATAGTCCAAGAGACGGACAAGAATTGGCCAAAATTGTGAGTGTTGATGACCAACATGTAAACGCACCCCGGGGTACGACAACCATGGAAATCGCTTCGGGACCCCAAAATTGAGTAATAGTCCATGAAACGGGTCAGAATCGAGAAAAACCGCGAGTGTTGATAACCGACATGTAACCGCACCTTGGGTTCGACAACCATGGAAATCACTTTGGAAACCCAAAACGGTGAGTAATAGTCCATGAAACGGGCAAGAATCAGCCAAAACTGCGAGTGTTGACACCCCGGGGTTCGACAACCATGGAAATCGCTTCGGGACCCCAAAATTGACCACGAAACGGGTCAGAACTGACAAAAACGACGAGTGTTGATGACCGACACGTAAACGCACCACGTGGTTCGTCAATCGTGGAAATCACTCCGGGACCCCAAAACAGTGAGTAATAGTCCATGAAGCGGGCCAGAATCAGCCAAAACTACGAGTGTTGATGACCGACACGTCAATGCACCCCGGGGTTCGCTAGTCGTGGAAATCACTTTGGGACCCGAAAACAGTGAGTAATAGTCCAGGAAACGGACCAGAATTGGCCAAAATTGTGAGTGTTGATGATTGACAAGTAAACGCACCCCGGGGTTCGACAACAATGGAAATCGCTTCGAGACCCCAAAACTGAGTAATAGTCCATGAAACGGGTCAGCATCGACAAAAACCGCGAGTGTGGATGACCGACACGTAAGCACACCTTGGGATTCGACAATCATGGAAATCGCTTTGGGACCCCAAAACGGTGAGTAATAGTCCCCGAAACATGTCAGAATCGACAAAAACCATGAGTGTTGATGATCGACACGTAAACTTACCCACGGTTCGTCAATTGTGGAAATCACCACGGGAACCCAAAACAGTGAGTAATAGTCCACGAAATAGGCCAGAATCGGGCAAACCTGCGAATGTTGATGACCGGCACGTAAGCGCACCTTGGGGTTCACCAACTATGGAAATTGCTTCCAGACCCCAAAACGGTGAGTAATGGTCCATGAAATGGGTCAGAATTGGCCGATACTGTGAGTGTTGACGATGCACACGTAAACGCACCCCGAGGATCGTCAATCGTGGAAATCGCTTTGCGACCCCAAAACGGTGAGTAATAGTGCACGAAATGGACCAGAATCGGCCAAAATTGGGAGTGTTGATTACCGACACGTAAACACACCCCGGGATTCGTGAATCATGGTAATCAATTTGGAACCCGAAAATGGTGAGTAATAGTCCAAGAGACGGACCAGAATCGGCCAAAATTGTGAGTGTTGCTGACCAACATGTGAACGCACC
>NW_021295835.1:0-2059 GCF_002162155.2 Triticum dicoccoides | reverse complement strand
GATGTTACTCTTTTTGCGGTGTGTTTGTCGAGATCCGATGAATTGTGGGTTTATGATCAAGTTTATCTATGAGAAATATTTGAATCTCCTCTGAATTATTTTATGTGTGATTGAGTTATCTTTGCAAATCTCTTTGAATTATCGGTTTGGTTTGGCCTACTAGATTGATCTTTCTTGCCATGGCAGAAGTGCTTAGCTTTGGGTTCAATCTTGCGGTGTCCTTTCCCAGTGACAGCAGGGGCAGCAAGGCACGTATTGTATTGTTGCCATCGAGGATAAAAATATGGGGTTTATATCATATTGCATGAGTTTATCCCTCTACATCATGTCATCTTTCTTAATGCGTTACTCTGTTCTTATGAACTTAATACTCTAGATGCATGCTGGATAGCGGTCGATGTGTGGAGTAATAGTAGTAGATGCAGGCAGGAGTCGGTCTGCTTGTCACGGACGTGATGCCTATATACATGATCATGCCTAGATAATCTCATAATTATTCGCTTTTCTATCAATTGCTCGACAGTAATTTGTTCACCCACCGTAATACTTATGCTATCTTGAGAGAAGCCTCTAGTGAAACCTATGGCCCCTGGGTCTATCTTTTATCATATACGCTTTCAATCTACTTTTATTTGCATCTTTACTTTTCCAATCTATATCACAAAATACCAAAAACATATTTATTTTATCATATTATCTCTATCAGATCTCACTTTCGCAAGTGGCCGTGAAGGGATTGACAACCCCTTTATCGTGTTGGTTGCAAGTTCTTTGTTTGTTTGTGTAGGTTCATGGGACTTGTGAGGAGCCTCCTACTAGATTGATACCTTGGTTCTCAAAAACCGAGGGAAATACTTATGCTATTGTGCTGCATCACCCTTTACTCTTCCAGGAAAACCAACGCAAGCTCAAGACGTAGCAGGGCATCATGATCATTCTTATAATAGCAACATAATTTTTTTTTCATATGATTTCTTATGCTCAAGTAACAATCTATTCACAATGTCAAGTATGGAACATAAACTTCATTGGGAACTAACAAACTATAATCCCAGTCATTAAACCAATTGCAATTTATCATAACGTCAGAAAGAGTCAAGAATAGAGCTTTTCCGCCAGTCCATGTACTACCCTATCATATAGTCTTCTACAATTGCTAACACTCACGCAATACTTATGGTTATGGAGTTTTAATCGGACACTGAGAAAGATAGAGGCTTATAATGTTGCCTCCCAACGTTTTACCTCAAGGGTAATGTCAACAATAATAGTTCATGCTAACGAACATCCCATTGGATATAAGTATCAGGATCTTTCCAACACGAGGTGCTTGCCAAAGGATAAAATGAAAAAGGCAAATGTGAAGATCACCTTGAGTCTTGCATTAAGTAAAAGACATAAAGTAAAAGATAGGCCCTTCGCAGAGGTAAGCAGAGGTTGTCATGTGCTTTTAGGGTTGGATACACAAAATCTTAATATGAAAGAACGTCACTTTATATTGCCACTTGTATATGGACCTTTATTATGAAGTCCGTCACTTTTATTGCTTCCATAACAAGATGATATAAAGCTTATTTTCTCTGCACTAATAAGTCATGCATATTTAGAGAGCAATTTTTATTGCCTGCACCGATGACAACTTACTTGAAGGATATTACTCAATGCATAGGTAGATATGGTGGACTCTCATGGCAAAACTCAGTTTAAGGATATTTGGAAGCACAAGTAGTATCTCTACTTGGTGCTAGGAATTTGGCTAGCATCAGGGGGAAATGCAAGCTCAACATGTTAGGAAGATCCATGACAATATACTTTAACTGGGATGTGAGAAAACATAAACCATTACATTGTCTTCCTTGTCCAATGTCAACTCTTTAGCATGTTATACTTTAATGAGTGCTCACAATCATAAAAGATGTCGAAGATAGTGTATTTATATGTGAAAACCTCTCTTTCCTTATTAATTCCTATTAATTGCAATGATGACCAAAACTATGCTTGTCAACTCTCAACAACTTTTAAGCCTCATACTTTCTATGTGTGAAGTCATCACTATCCA
>NW_021295834.1:0-1872 GCF_002162155.2 Triticum dicoccoides | reverse complement strand
ATATGCATTTGTTTGCATTGTATTCATTGTTTCTTCCCCCTCTTCTCTCCGGTAGACTACGAGACCGACGCTGCTGCTGCCCAGTTCGACTACGGAGTTGACGACCCCTCTCTCTTGCCAGAGCAGCCAGGCAAGCCCCCTCCTTGATCACCAGATATCGCCTATTCTACTCTATACTGCTTGCATTAGAGTAGTGTAGCATGTTACTGCTTTCCGTTAATCCTATTCTGATGCATAGCCTGACATTGTTGCTACATCTGTTGATACCTTACCTGCAATCCTAAATACTTAGTATAGGATGCTAGATTATCATTGTTGGCCCTACATTCGTGTCAGTCTGCCTTGCTATAATATTGGGCCGTGATCACTCGGGAGGTGATCACGGGTATATACTATACATACATACATACTATACAGATGGTGACTAAAGTCGGGTCAGCTCGAAGAGTACCCGCGAGTGATTCACTGATTGGGGGCTGAAAGGACCTTTGTCCCGACGGCCCTCTGTGTGGATCTTTGAGGCGGAGCGACAGGGCAGGTTGAGACCGCCTAGGAGAGAGGTGGGCCTGGCCCTGTTCGGCGTTCGCAGATACTTAACACGCTTAACGAGATCTTGGTATTTGATCTGAGTCGGCTACGAGCCTATACGCACTAACCATCTACGCGGGAGTAGTTATGGGTATCCCGGCGTCGTGGTATCAGCCGAAGCACTTCAGACGTCAGCGACGGAGCGGCGCGCGCCGGATTGGAACGTAAGCCTGCTCTTGTATTAAGGGGGCTAGTTCTGCTTCTGGCCGCCCACGCAACGTGCAGGTGTGCTATGGGCGATGGGCCCAGACCCCTGTGCGCTTAGGTTTAGACCGGCGTGCGCCCACCACTCCAACAGAAGCTTTGGCGCGAGCTCAATTGCTCCTGGATTACCCTCCAACGGCAGACAAGATCGATGAATGGAGGGCCACCATTCAGAGTCTCATCGGCTTCGCCAACGGCGACACTCCACGGCAGCCGAGTACATCGCTGCCGCGGCAGGACTGCCAGACACGAGCCGATGGCGACGAAACCGGTGGGGGTGCAACCACCGTGCACTCTCCACCCCAAAGGCCAAGATCGCCGGCTCGCCGGATCCACCTCGACAGCGACTCCACCGCATCATCAGATCCACGAGCTCGCTGCGATCAGCGCCAAATTCTTCACGAACGACAGCAAGAAGACGCTCGAACTCGCATCGAGCGCGGAAGAGAAGCGCGGCGTCAATCAGACCAGCGCGCTGGGCCCTCTGTCGACATGCATGCGCCAGGGGAACCAGGCGACTTGCCGTACGCGGTAGGTTGCCCTGTGTTCACTCGTGAGCTGCGACAAGTCCAGTGGCCCAACACAAAGAATTTCAAGCCAGACGTACCAGAGAAGTACGACGGCAAGACGCATCCGTCGGAGTTCCTCAGCATCTACACCATCGCGGTGCGAGCTGCCGGGGGGCGGGACGACAAGATCCTTGCCAACTACTTCCCACTGGTGCTCAAGCCCAATGTCAGATCCTGGCTCATGCACTTGCCAAACAACTCTATATCCTCCTGGGCAGACCTATGCCATCAGTTTGTCGGTGCCTTTACAGGCGGCCACAAGCCTCCTGGCCAAGAAAGCGACCTTCATCTGCTCGCCCAGAAGGAAGGAGAGCCCCTGCGCAAGTACATTCAGAGATTCAGCCGCGTACAGCACAACATCCCAGATGTCCACCCTTTCGCGGTAATCAGCGCGTTCCATCAGAACGTGCGAAACCGCAGGATGCGGGAGGAGATGGCGATGTGCAAGATCAAAGACGTAAGTGAGTGTGACGCCCGGGTAATTAAGCTACAGTGATCCTCTGCTAATGAT
>NW_021295833.1:0-1580 GCF_002162155.2 Triticum dicoccoides | reverse complement strand
TGGATTCAGATTCGGACTGCACAGACATACCTGACTCAAAACGCACACAAGTTTTTCATACGGACTCCGAATTGGGTGATTCTTTTTTTGTTGGAAACTAGATTTCGTGCACTTTCCAACCCAATTGGAATCACCTTCAAATTCGTCCGGAGCATTGAGTTGTGGACGAAACAATCTGATGCTGCAGCAGAATCCGAGTCAAACTACAAGTCCAAAGGTGTTACATCACCTCCACTTGGGCCCATTGGCCTTGTACGACCTAGATTTAGTTTTAGGCTGCCTTGGGACGTCCTCCCACCTCCTTGGCCGCCACCCCTTGCTCCTATATAAGTAGATCCATCTAGTAGCTTTTTCCTTGGGATTTGTTTAGTTAAAAGTTAGCCATTGCAACTTCATGTACTTCGTTTGTGTCCAACGACCAGACCAAGACCGCTTACGGATCCCCACCTTTATCAATACTTCATATATACTCGCAATATTCAGATTGCTTTTATCATATTCTTGCTTGTTCTTCGATTGCGTGCAGGAATAGACCTTCGTGGTCAGGTTGATTGTGCTCCGGCGTGGTCAATAACCTCTCGGAGTTGGTTTAGCGATTGCTAAGGCGCAACGTCGTGCACGTTTGTAGTCGGATCGTCAAAGTCGTCTCCACCAAATCGATAGTTATCATCTCATCGAAAGATCGGGACACCCCCGCCTCTATCAAGTGGTATCAGTTTTCAGGTTGCTCGGTGAGAATTTCCAGTTTTCCTAGATTAGATTTATTTTCTTACCTATTGTCCAAGAAAAAGCCACAAAAAAGAGTTAGATCTATTCATCCTTGGTCCGAGCCAGTCTGAGCCTTTGCAATTTTCTTTTCATTGCTTGCATAGTTGAATTATCGGTTGCATCGTCGTGTCGAGTTGCTGGTCTTAGTGTCTAGTTCGTTTAGAGTTTCGAGTTCTGTTCACATTAGTCACGCCACCGCTGCATCATTATCTCTTCCGCTGTCCACCACCCATCCATCAATTTCCACCACGTGCTACCCACCATTCATTGTCATAATAATAGTTGAGATCGTTCACATCTTCACTTGATCCAATCTGCATCTTATCTAGTTTGTTTTGGAAAGAGGGAGAAAAAAAGAGAGAAAAAAACGAGAAAAAAAAGTCAGGGAGAAAAAAAGGAGAGAAAGAAAAAAAAAGTGTGAGGAAAAAAAAAAGAGAAGAAAAAAAAACAAAAAAATCGGCACAAACTTTTTCAGAGGAAAGTTGGAGACAAAGTTGTTGATATATCCTGCTTGGCTGTTGTTTCACCTCATTATCTTTACTGCCGTTGTGATCTTCACTTATATCTTGCTGTCCAGAGCTACTTAGTATCCTTCATTGATGCTAGTTGTGCTACGACGTGACCTCATTAGTGTTCTAGGCTCGCGTCTCTAGTCCGGTCTAGCCTAGGACCAGCACAGTACCGTCGTTGAGCGTTTATTCAACATTGCATCTTTGAATTGATTATTGCTAATCTTTTGCTACCATATATAGCCAACCCAGCTCCACATATTTCTACACCGTGTATACGTACGCTCCCCTGGCAATCGCTTT
>NW_021295832.1:0-1037 GCF_002162155.2 Triticum dicoccoides | reverse complement strand
TTGCTCGGTGAGAATTTCCAGTTTTCCTAGATTAGATTTATTTTCTTACCTATTGTCCAAGAAAAAGCCACAAAAAAGAGTTAGATCTATTCATCCTTGGTCCAAGCCAGTCTGAGCCTTTGCAATTTTCTTTTCATTGCTTGCATAGTTGAATTATCGGTTGCATCGTCGTGTCGAGTTGCTGGTCTTAGTGTCTAGTTCGTTTAGAGTTTCGAGTTCTGTTCACATTAGTCACGCCACCGCTGCATCATTATCTCTTCCGCTGTCCACCACCCATCCATCAATTTCCACCACGTGCTACCCACCATTCATTGTCATAATAATAGTTGAGATCGTTCACATCTTCACTTGATCCAATCTGCATCTTATCTAGTTTGTTTTGGAAAGAGGGAGAAAAAAAGAGAGAAAAAAACGAGAAAAAAAAAGGAGAAAAAAATAGAGAGAAAAAAAGGAGAGAAAGAAAAAAAAAGTGTGAGGAAAAAAAAAAGAGAAGAAAAAAAAACAAAAAAATCGGCACAAACTTTTTCAGAGGAAAGTTGGAGACAAAGTTGTTGATATATCCTGCTTGGCTGTTGTTTCACCTCATTATCTTTACTGCCGTTGTGATCTTCACTTATATCTTGCTGTCCAGAGCTACTTAGTATCCTTCATTGATGCTAGTTGTGCTACGACGTGACCTCATTAGTGTTCTAGGCTCGCGTCTCTAGTCCGGTCTAGCCTAGGACCAGCACAGTACCGTCGTTGAGCGTTTATTCAACATTGCATCTTTGAATTGATTATTGCTAATCTTTTGCTACCATATATAGCCAACCCAGCTCCACATATTTCTACACCGTGTACACGTACGCTCCCCTAGCAATCGCTTTACTCAATATTCGGAGTTACTTGACACCGCTGGTTGCCGATCACCGCCTGCTGCATGGTAAGAACTTGTAAGACATTGATATTTGCTTTACTGTGAGCGTTTTACCACCACATCCTAGTAGTTATAGGAACATTATTTTTGGGTTTTGTTTCTTGTTCTACTAATCATGACA
>NW_021295831.1:0-1280 GCF_002162155.2 Triticum dicoccoides | reverse complement strand
GCACCTTTTGCACCGACCGAGTATCTTTTCTTGGCTATGTTGTTACTCCACAGGGAATTGAAGTTGATAAAGCCAAGATTGAAGCTATTGAGAGTTGGCCGCAACCCAAAACAGTCACACAAGTGAGGAGTTTTCTTGGCCTCGCTGGATTCTATAGGCGTTTTGTGAGAGATTTCAGCACCATTGCTGCACCTCTCAATGAGCTTACAAAGAAAGATGTGCCTTTTCTTTGGGGTACCGCACAGGAAGAAGCCTTCTCGGTATTGAAAGATAAGTTGACACATGCTCCTTTACTCCAACTTCCTGATTTTAATAAGACTTTTGAGCTTGAATGTGATGCTAGTGGAATTGGATTAGGCGGTGTGTTATTACAAGATGGCAAACCTGTTGCATACTTTTCTGAAAAATTGAGTGGGCCTAGTCGGAATTATTCTACTTATGATAAAGAATTATATGCTCTTGTTCGGACTTTAGAAACATGGCAACATTATTTATGGCCCAAAGAATTTGTTATACATTCTGATCATGAATCTTTGAAACATATTAAAAGTCAAGCTAAACTGAATCGTAGACATGCTAAATGGGTTGAATTCATTGAGACTTTTCCTTATGTCATTAAACACAAGAAGGGAAAAGAAAATGTTATTGCTGATGCATTGTCTCGCCGCTATACTATGCTTTCACAACTTGACATCAAATATTTGGTTTGGAGACCATCAAAGATCAATATGTGCATGATGCTGATTTTAAAGATGTAATGCAGAATTGTAAAGAAGGAAGAATGTGGAACAAGTTCGTCGTTAACGATGGATTTGTGTTTCGTGCTAACAAGCTATGCATTCTAGCTAGCTCCGTTCGTCTTTTGTTGTTGCAGGAGGCGCATGGAGGAGGATTAATGAGACACTTTGGCGTGAAGAAGACGGAGGACGTACTTGCTACACATTTCTTTTGGCCAAAGATGAGACGGGATGTTGAGCGTTTTATTGCTCGATGCACTACATGTCAAAAAGCTAAGTCACGACTCAATCCTCATGGTTTATATATGCCTTTGCCTGTACCTAGTGTTCCTTGGGAGGATATATCTATGGACTTTGTTTTAGGTTTACCTCGAACAAAGAAGGGGAGGGATAGCATATTTGTTGTCGTGGATAGATTCTCGAAAATGGCACACTTTATACCATGTCATAAAAGCGATGATGCTGTTAATGTTGTTGATTTGTTCTTTCGTGAAATTATTCGCTTGCATGGTGTGCCAAATACTATTGTTTCAGATCGTGATA
>NW_021295830.1:0-1373 GCF_002162155.2 Triticum dicoccoides | reverse complement strand
GAAGCGATTTCCATAGTTGTTGAACCCGAAGGTGCGCTTACATGTAGGTCATCAACAGTCGCAGTTTGGGCCGATTTTGGCCCATTTCTTGGACTATTACTTAGTTTCAGGGGTCCCGGAGTGATTTCCATGATTTACGAACCCCGTCGTGTGTTTACGTGTCGGTCATCAACACTCACAATTTTTGCCGATTCTGGTCCGTTTCGTGCACTTTTACTCACCGCTTTGGGGTCCCAGAGCGATTTCCGTGGTTGTTGAACTCCAAGGTGCACTTACGTGTGTGTCATCAACATTCATAGTTTTTGCCGATGCTGGCCCGTTTCTTGGAATATTACTCTGTTTTGGCGTCCCGGTGTGATTTCCATGATTGACGAACACCGGGGTGCGTTTATGTGTCGGTTAACAACACTCGCATTTTGGGCCGATTCTGGCCCGTTTCATGGACTAATACTCACCGTTTTGGGGCCCCAAAGCGATGTCCATGGTTCTTGAACCCCATGGTGCGCTTACCTGTCGATCATCAACAATCGTAGTTTGGGCCGATTTTGGCCCGTTTCTTGCACTACTACTTAGTTTTGGGGGTCCCGCAGTGATTTCCATGATTGACGAACTCCGTGGTGCGTTTACATGTCAGTCATCAACACACAATTTTGGTCGACTCTGGTCCGCTTCGTGCACTATTACTCACCGTTTTGGCGTCCCAGAGCGATTTCCATGATTGACAATTCCCGGGGTGCGTTTGCGTGTGTGTCCTCACTACTCACAGTTTTGGCCAATTCTGACGCGATTCGTAGACTATTACTCAACATTTAGGGGTCCCGAAGCGATTTCCATAGTTGTTGAACCCCAAAATGCGTTTAGGTGTCGGTCATGAACACTCACAGTTTTGGAAGATTCTGGCCCGTTTCGTGGACTATTACTCACTGTTTTGGGGTCCCGGTGAGACTTGCACAATTAACAAACCCCGGGGTGCGTTTACGTGTCGATCATCAACACTCGCAGTTTCGGCCGATTCTGGCTTGTTTTGTGGCACTCGCAGTTTTGGCCGTTTCTGGCCCGTTTCATGGACTATTACTCACTGTTTTGGGGTCCCGGAGTGATTTCCTTGATTAACAAACCCCGGGGTGTGTTTACGTGTCGGTCATAAACACTCGTGGTTTTTGTCGATTCTGACACGTTTTGTGGACTATTACTCACCGTTTTGGGGTACCGAAGCGATTTCCATAGTTGTTGAACCCGAAGGTGCGCTTACATGTAGGTCATCAACAGTCGCAGTTTGGGCCGATTTTGGCCCATTTCTTGGACTATTACTTAGTTTCAGGGGTCCCGGAGTGATTTCCATGATTTACGAACCCCGTCGTGTGTTTACGTGT
>NW_021295829.1:0-1963 GCF_002162155.2 Triticum dicoccoides | reverse complement strand
ACAGGAAACACTAATGACCACATACAAATCCAAGCAGTGGCTCTGTAGATAATGTGCAAAGTTTGTGTCTGCTCCCTAGCTTCCAGAGGACCGAGATGACTAAAAACCAAGTCATTTCTATAGTTTGATATAGCCCAAAGTAATGCACATACTCATATCCGAATATGTCTCGCAATATTTGTCTCTACTCCATTTAAGGCATGAGATCTACGTACTAAATCCTCGTGTTCTAAATCTCTTGATTATTGGAGTTTCCCCTATGTAAAAATGTGTCAAAATAGGTGTTAGGATAGATGATGTAAATTGGTGCTTAAAAATGTTGAAGGACTCTATAGTACATCACGGGAAAGACGTCTTTGTACATGCAAGGTACCCTTTAAAGTTGTCTTCGCCTGAGTCAATGTTGATCGCCCATCCGCCTAAAGGGCCTGCCTCATGGTCATTGCTGGTAGATGGCTTCACCAGATTCTCCTTGTCCCAACCCTCCCTGTTGAAATGGTCAAAAATTGCAAGAAAACTCGCAAACTATTTCAGTTGATATGACTAGAACATTTCCGTGTTGCCTCCCAGAACATATCCACAAATATAGGTCCACCATAATTGTTTTTAGCAACTTCAATGAGTTTGAGTCTGTCATTGTGCTAGGACTAGTCTGTGTGCCTCCTTTTTTTAAAAAAAATAATCTTGTATTGAGCCTATCAGAGAAAAGGAGCCAACCAAAAACCTTTATTTTGGGAATACTTTTGGATTTCCACAGCCATTGAAATACATCATGGGCTTGCACGTCTCTGAAGTAGAAGGCATAAGTCCAGTCGCCCCGCAAAACATAAGACCAAGTGTCATGTGATTGCCCAGATTTGTCTGTATCAATGATCTCTATTTACATTTGTCTCACCTTGTGGTGTGCTTGAATTGACAAACAATTTCTTTTGGATGTTTTCCTAAACATGCAGCGGAGATGTAATTCATAAACCATTACCATTTCGCTGTGGACAGTATGTACATATGGTGGTAGGTATATGGTATATTCTTTAGACCATTCTACCATTTTTCTAGAACCTTGAATGGTGGGAGAATAAGAAAATGACTCAGTTTCTTCTCGAAATCAATGGACTTGTTTCAATATGTGACTGATTTTGCATACTTTGCTCTGAATCTTCAGTGCATTGGAGTTTCTTCTAAAGGCAAAAATATCCTGGTAGTTCTTCTTGTCAAGTACTACGATTCAGCGATACATCCAGTTCTATTTGTTGCTGTTCAAAAATTAGTTAACGGTAGATATCTCTGTATCAAGGAAGCTGCTTGACGTACTGATAAGAACTGATCCTTTGTAAAACTTTAGTAGAACAAATTGTATATGTACGTGAGTATATCACGATTGATCATTATCGTGGTCATAATTTTTACAAGTGAGAAGACAATTCAAAACTATTTTGATAGTTTGGAGCCAGAGACTTGGGAAAATTTCCACCCAACCTATACTTCATATTTCGGAAGAAGTAGCTCCTCACTGGTATATCATCGTAACTACAGAAAACATTGTGCAGGAAACCAAATATCTGCACTAACTGTTCAGATTAAGCCAATATGGACAACTCTCACATAGGCATGTCTCAACTGGCGCTGCTGCACCACACCTGGCGGCAGAATTGGAACAGACAACCAAATGCACCTGATGTGAGAATTATAGATGTGCCGAAGCCATTTGTAACATACTTCAATTGCCACAAAAACTAACCCATTCTTTCCCTGTGTCTCCCATGCCTAGAGGTTTGCAATACCCTCATCCCCTCTCCTCCTCTCTGTTCTTCCTCTCTTCCCCTCGAGCCCCATCACACATTTTCCCCAAATTTTGTCAAGATTTGAAGGCCCCCATCCATTCAAGTGATCACAAAGGTTAGTAACTTTGTCCTTTCATCTCTCATTGCTAGATTAGCTCTTGCAATGCTTTAGATAGTGATTA
>NW_021295828.1:0-1143 GCF_002162155.2 Triticum dicoccoides | reverse complement strand
AGGAAAATGGTTCTCTTCGTCCCTCGCCCTTGGTACCAACGTTGTTGCTGACATAGCTGACATGGTACTCCCTGACATGCCTTGCTATCATGACCGTGCAAGATGTCACTGCTCCTATTATAAAAAAAAAGAACCACATGGTGGGCCCATAACCCACAGTTTCACAGGATCGAAACCTGACTCTCCTATACACCCTGTTGCCAAAGTTATTCCTATAGCTTGACTTCGTATGTAATTTGCGAGCCACCTTCCTAGTGATCAATTCTGGTATCGGACACAATACTTATTCCCGTTGCTCTGAACCCCATTCACACTCTGTTTCAGGCAATGAACGATTGCCTATCCGCTTGAAACTTCTTATTGCACCGTCTTACTTTGCTCTCGATGTGTTTCATTTGTTCAACTCGAGAGATACTCATATGTTCATACTTGGAAACCCCCAGAAGATTTTCCCTTGTAACATCCTATCGTTGTAGAGCTGCCCCTTACCTATTCGTAAGTACGATGGAGATCCCAAAGAAAGGATGACAAATTGATCATGGTGACTTGAAGCAGTGAAATGAAGACATCAACGAAAGGGATCAACCTCTTCGAAAGGGAAGCCAAGACCGAGAAGACTCGTTAGGTTTTTCGCTACCAACACCTTCGCCCCTTATTCCAACTCTTAAATCTCGGGACGAGATTTCTTGTAGTGGAGGAGAATTGTGACGCCCGGATAATCAAGCTATAGTAAACCTCTGCTAACGGGGCCACGTCACCACGATTACTGTTGCTAATCTCACGATGATTCAAATCTCGTTCAAAGTCAAATTCAAAATTAAGTCAAAAAAATAAAGTTTTCAAAAGTTAAAACTAAAATGTTCAAGATGGGTCAAATAAATCATGAGTAATTATGGTGGAGAAACCACATTTTGATAAAATAGTTAGATGCTCAAAAATAAACAAAACAATAACAAAAACAAATAAATAAATGCCTTTTTCAATTAATAAAATATTAACTAAGTTATTTCATTTCCCAAAAACTATTGGGGCAGTGGAATATTTATTAAAACTAAATTAGGTACAACTTTGGTATTTTACAAAACTATAATAAAATAAAAAACTAAAAGAAAACAGAAAAGAAATAAAAGGAAAATAGAAACC
>NW_021295827.1:0-892 GCF_002162155.2 Triticum dicoccoides | reverse complement strand
CGGGTCAAAGGCTCACCGCGGAGCTGCAGGGAGGGTTAGTGGGCTCGGGGGCGCGCCGGAGTGGCCGAATCGACGGAGAAGGGCGCCGGGGCCGAAGCTTGAAGACGATGATGATGGCGGCTGCTCGGGGCCCTTCTGGTCGCGTGAGACGACGAGGAGGACGAGGGCGGAACAGCGGAGCTTTGGGAGGCGTCGGGGAGGCGAGACGGTGGCTGTGGCCGCGCGAGCGCTGGTCGGCGGCGACGGGCTCCATTCGGTCGCTGAAGGGGAAGCAGAGGAGCGAGGGGGGGAGGGAGGTCCAGAGAGCGAGGGAGAAGTGAGAAGCGGTCGGGGAGGCGCGTGGCGTCTCCGGGCGTCGAGGAGGGAGGCAACCAGGCAGGAGGTGGCCAAGCGCGGTGGCGGTGCTCGCCACCGAGCTGCTTCGTGCGCTGGCACGGGAAGAAGACAGGCATGCCCCCTGGTGGTTGGGCTGCACAGTGTTGGGCTGTCCAGGTGGGCTTCGGTGAGCGCCAGGTAAGCTGAGGTAAGTTCTCTCTCTCTCTGCTTTTATTTATTGTTTTCTATTTTGTTCTGTTTTGTTTTGGTTTAGTAAAAATACCAAACCATTTATAAAATCCTGAAAATAGTTATGTGGCTAGAGTTAAAATATACCAAACCACATAAAATGTTCCAGTAATTATTGGACATATATTATTTATATATAATATATATATCCAATGCAAATAGCTATTTATTTAATTCAAAGGCCCAAAATAATTAACTCTGAGATACCAAAAATATTGTTTTGAGTTCTACCTCTTTGCAATATTTTCAGAGACTAAGAGGAACATTTTCTTGGACTTCTTTGAGGAGATTTTAATGTTGATCATTTTTAGAAGGTTTCTGAGGCTTT
>NW_021295826.1:0-1027 GCF_002162155.2 Triticum dicoccoides | reverse complement strand
ATGGCTCCTGCCGGTTGTCATACTCATCGACATGCAAGTCGTGAATCCTATTACAATAGCATGAACATCTCATACATCACATATAGATCATTCATCATTCATCACAACTTTGGCCATATCATATCACAAACCACTTGCTGCAAAAACAAGTTAGACGTCCTCTAATTGTTGTTGCAAGTTTTACGTGGCTGAATTAGGGTTCTAGCAAGAACGTCTTCTTACCTACGTTAAAGCCACAACGTGATTTGTCAACTTCTATTTACCCTTCATAAGGACCCTGTTCATCGATTCCGCTCCAACTAAAGTGGGAGAGACAGACACCCGCCAGCCACCTTATGCAACTAGTGCATGTTAGTCGGTGGAACCGGTCTCACGTAAGCGTACGTGTAAGGTTGGTCCAGGCCGCTTCATCCCACAATACCGCTGAAGCAAGAAAGGACTAGTAACGGCAACAAAGTTGACAAATCTACGCCCACAACAAATTGTGTTCTACTCGCGCAAGAAGAACTACGCATAGACCTAGCTCTGATACCACTGTTGGGGAACGTTGCAGAAAATAAAAATTTTCCTACTCGTTTCACCAAGATCATCTAGGAGTTCATCTAGCAACGAGTGATTAGATGCATCTACATACCTTTGTAGATCGCGAGCGGAAGCGTTCAAAAGAACGGTGATGATGTAGTCGTACTCGACGTGATCCAAATCACCGATGACCAGCGCCGAACGGACGGCACCTCCGCGTTCAACACACGTATGGAACAGCCACGTCTCCTCCTTCTTGATCCAGCAAGGGAGGGAGGAGAGGTTGAGGGAGATGGCACCAGCAGCAGCACGACGGCGTGGTGTTGATGGAGCTGCAGTACTCCGGCAGAGCTTCGCTAAGCACTATGGAGGTGGAGGAGGTGTTGGGGAGGGAGAAGGAGGCAACCAAAGGCCAAGGCGTTCAGGTATGAAGTCCCTCCTCTCCCCCACTATATATAGGAGGGCCAAGGGGGGTGGCCGGCCCTAGGAGATCCAATCTCCTAGG
>NW_021295825.1:0-814 GCF_002162155.2 Triticum dicoccoides | reverse complement strand
CCCGAAGTGGTTTCCATGGTTAACGAACCATGTGGTGCGTTTATGTGTCAGTCATCAACACTAACAGTTTAGGCCGATTCTAGCCCGTTTCTTTGATTATTACTCACCGTTTTCGGGTAACGAAGCAATTTCCATAATTGTTGAACCCCAAGGTCCGCTTACGTGTCGGTCATCCACACTGGCAGTTTTGGCCAATTGTGGCCCATTTCAT
This sequence comes from Triticum dicoccoides, assembly GCF_002162155.2. Lineage (NCBI taxonomy): Eukaryota > Viridiplantae > Streptophyta > Magnoliopsida > Poales > Poaceae > Triticum > Triticum dicoccoides. The sequence continues at coordinate 603 of NW_021295825.1, read as the reverse complement.
GGACTATTACTCATTGTTTTGGGGTCCTGGAGTGGTTTCCATGGTTAACGAACCCTGTGGTGCGTTTATGTGTCGGTCATCAACACTCGCAGTTTTGGCCGATTCTGACCCGTATCTTGGATTATTACTCACTATTTTGGGGTCCCGAAGAGATTTCCATAGTTGTTGAAGCCTAAGGTGCGCTTACGTGTCGGTCATAAACACTGGCAGTTTTGGCCAATTCTGGCCCATTTCTTGGATTATTACTCACTATTTTGGGGTCCCGGAGCGATTTCCATAGTTGTTGAACCCCAAGGTGCGCTTACGTGTCGGTCATCAACACTGGCAGTTTTGGCCGATTTTGGGCCGTTTCATGGACTATTACTCACTGTTTTGGGGTCCCGATGTGGTTTCCATGGTTAACGAACCATGTGGTGCGTTTATGTGTCGGTCATCAACACTGATAGTTTAGGCCGATTTTGGCCCGTTTCTTTGATTATTACTCACCGTTTTCGGGTAACGAAGCAATTTCCATAATTGTTGAACCCCAAGGTCCGCTTACGTGTCGGTCATCCACACTGGCAGTTTTGGCCAATTGTGGCCCATTTCATGGACTATTACTCA
>NW_021295824.1:7502-9979 GCF_002162155.2 Triticum dicoccoides | reverse complement strand
GGTCATCACGATGAGCATCATCACGATGAAACTCGTCTTCATCCGGTTCCTCCAACGCTCCCTCCCCTCTCCCGCTAGATAGCGGGCGTATCTAGATTCGGCCTCGGCCCTAGTGGTGTACCCTTTGTAACTGTTACCGCTGAATCGGTGAACCTGTCTCCGACACTCCTCCCAGTCATCGTAGACTCCGGGAACCTTACCCTTGTACACGACATACGTCGGCATCGCTATGCACTAGCCAAACGAAACGTTAGTACCAATTCACAGACAATACATAAGCAATATATAAGTATGCAACAGAACGATCGGAAGAGAAAAGCAAGACATTAATAGCATCGATTACATCTAAGTTGAACGACTCTCGAAACCAAAGAGACATACTACAAGTTCATTAAAGTTTAATTACAACATGAGCCAATCGGTGTTTCAGAACTAGACAACTCGACTCAAGGGACCGGAGCGTGGATGAAGCCGCCGTCTATCGTGGGAGTCATGAAAGAACGGGCGTTGTCATCCTGCATTTGTAGCATTGTGTCGATGTCACTGTTGGATGGTTGATTTCTGAGGTAGAACTGCCTCGAGGTACGAAGGACATCTTGATGGATGATTTCCGCAAACTCCGACTGGATGCGAAAGAATTCTTGTCGAAGGTCCGCGTCCTGGATTGCCGACACGCTCGCGGCCCAATCTTTGAGTTTACTCGGTAGCAGAAGTTGATGATGGTCCCGTACGATCGCCCGCATGTGATGGATGGCGTAGTAGGCACCCTTCTGACCGCCAGGCGGCTGCTTGACGTAGCAGAACGTCGTATTGTGGGAGAACACGTGCTTGCCGTACTTACGAATAGGCCTGGTGAAGGTGCCTCCAGATTGGGTGTAGCCGGGGAGAACATCATCAAGAACCTTCTTGACATTTGTGTAGTCTACGTTCGACTGACGGTCCGGGTCGAAATACGTGGCCATGGAATATTTGGGGCTTAGGAGGATGAGCGTGCAACGTGTGTCACTGCAGAAAACACGGAATGTTAAAAGAAAAACGATCGAAATGTAAGAATTCATATGTTACGGGCCGGTTGAGGGGAGGACTTACTCGGGAAAGTAAGGCACGAGGAAGTTATCCTTATCTTGGTTTGCCAGAATGACGCCTTCGTGGTAAGAACTCGCGACTTGCCGGTCCCCAGCGCTGCCCAAGATCTTGGCACGCATGTAGAAGGGGTGGACTATCACGATGTCCAGGGTCTTGTCGCGAATGATCCGCATCTCCATACTCAGCGAAAATAGCCGAACAAAGGTGTAGTGCAGCGGATGAAGGTTCAACATAGCGTGGATGTCATCAAAACGCAGGACGATCATACGCCCGATGGAGTTATCCACAAAGCCCTTGCCCTCTGGCACCTTGGCCGCGAAAACCGGGTATGCCACATCCTTCTCCCTGAGACACCGCTTCTCCAAAGCAAAAACACTGTCATGCAGACTCCGCATAGCACCGGTTGCAGCATTGAGCATATTTGTCGGTAGCATCGCCCTACCCGCCACATGCACCCTCCTCGAGATATCCTGCGGTGAAGGTGGCCCGTCCTGAGCACGGATCGTACTCAGTGCCGGCTGGCTCGCACCCTTCTTAGTCTTTCTTTTGTGTGCCTTCTTCTTCTCCTGTAATGGGACCGAGTTCTGCTCACAGACCGCCTTCTTGAGTGTGTTGGGGCTGATAATATTTCGCACCTCGCCTATCTGAGGCTCGGTGAAGTCGTCAGCTGGAGGCGTCTCCTGAGAGCTGAACGCCAGACGGCGCCTGTTGCAACTTGGCTTCTCCGCGGTACGAGCTAGATCGCACAGGTCTTTTGTTGGGTTTGGTTCTTGAGAAGGCGGCCCCATGAAGTCGCCATCGTACCCATGCTCGGCAAAGTACTGATCGATGTTGCCAAATGTATCATCGTCGTCGTGGTCGTCGTCGTTCTGATCCTGTGCCATATGCATGTTTGGATCCAGTGGCATAGGGATGTCCGGCACCGTTACGGCGGTCTTGCCATGGGGCCGACTTGGCGCCGGCATGAGTGGCGGTGTTGTCTTTGGGGTGGTGTCCCCCGCCCCCAAACGAATCTGGCTCTTCGGCCAAAGCAGGGGCCAGCTCAGGCAGGCGCTGAGGGTCATCACGTCTTCATCGTCGGCCCCGACGGGTCGAATCGGAGGTAACAAGTCGTCGCAGCCTGGCAGCACCCGAACCAGTTGAACCCTAAACAAGTTGGGTGGCATCTGGGTACCGTGGAACAAGGGGTTGCCCGGTTGAATGATTTTGCCCTTGGCGACATCGACCAACTCGTTGTTCACGAAGTGGAGGAGAGTGCACGGAACGTCGGCGGCGCCCTGCGAAAACATGTAGGGCGTCAGGGATGCCCAGTCAAAGGCAAGGAGATGAAGTCCTCGGCCGAGAGAGGCTTAATTAGTTACCGTGATGATGGCGTCGAGCTCGGCTAATGT
>NW_021295824.1:0-2711 GCF_002162155.2 Triticum dicoccoides | reverse complement strand
AAAAGCTGTTTGATACTTATTTGTGTTTAAATATGTTCAAACTTGTTTAAATAATAACAATAATATTTTTTATAAGACAGTAGCATTTAAAAAGCTGTTTGATACTTATTTTTTTTATAAGACGGTGCGCGGGGTGCGGGGGGTCGGCGGCGGCGGTTGAGTAGGGGAATCGAGGGTGCGGGGGGTCGGCGGCGGCGGCCGGTGGACTGGGGGGTGCTCGGCGGCGAGGGGGACCGGATCTGGCGAGGTGGGATAGCGATCGAGATGGAGGGGGATCGAGATCGAGTGTCCATGAAATTTAAAAATATTCATGATAGTTCAAAAAGTACCCATGAAATACAATCGAGAAATGAAGGCTACGATTTAAATACAATCGATCTTAGCTAGCTATCTGTTCACAATCTTCTTGCCCTTCTTTTTCGCAAATGGAGTTCTTCTGTGGAACGGACGTCCTTTAGGTAGGGTGGTCCGGCTTCTTCTTGTGGTGTATGCTGCTACTTCATCATCGTCGTCATGTTCGATCCTCGGGTCGCCGTACTTGTCGAAGTCTTGCTCATTGGCTACTCCATCCATTCCGATGATCTTCCTTTTGCCTCTCCTCACGACAACATGACTGGGCTTTGGCGGGTCGGTAATGAAGAAGCATTGGTCCACTTGGGAAGCCAGTACCCATGGCTCATTTTTCGCGGTGACGTTTGCGCCCGCGATCTTGGATTTGGCTTCGGGTATAACCATGGTGGTGAAATACCGGTCTTCTTTTATGACGTTCTTGGCCCATCTGACACGGAACATCGGTACCTTCTCTCCAGCGTAGCTCAGCTCCCAGATCTCCTCGATCCTTCCGTAGTATCTGTCCTTGTCGTTACCGGTGTAGGATTCCATCGTTACCCCGGAGTTCTGATAACCATCGCTCTTCATGTCCTTGGCCTCGGTGTAGAATGTGTAGCCGTTGATATCGTACGCCTCATAGGTCATCAGATTGTGCTCGGCGCCCTGTGACAAGGCGAATATGAGTTGTTCTTCCGCGGAAGAATCCTCATGTAAAGGGTACGACAGAAGCTTCTGCTTGAACCAACGCGTGAAACATGAGTTGTGCTCTTTGAGTGTATCTCCGTCCGTCCTCTGTTGGCCTCGGTCATTGTACGTCTTCTTAATAAAGGTTTTGTGCTCTACCACCCAAGGATCGACCACGTCTATGTGTTGTAGCGCGACTAGGTTTGCTCTTTCAAAGTCGGCGAGTCGACCCTCGAAGTCGACATGCATTTCGCGGCGACCCTCACGATGACCCCATCCAGCGAGCCTGCCGAGGTGCCTGTTGACGGGCAGACCAATGGGGTTCTCGATGCCTAGATAATTCGTGCAGTAGGAGATGCACTCTTCGGTCAGAAAGCCCCTGGCTATGCTTCCTTCTGGACGTGACATGTTGCGAACGTATCCTTTGATGACACCATTCATCCTTTCAAACGGCATCATGCTGTGCAGGAATGTCGGCCCGAGTTGGATGATATCCTCCACTATATGGACCAGCAGATGCACCATAACATCGAAGAATGCGGGCGGGAAGTACATCTCAAGCTCGCATAGTATCACCACGATCTCTTCCTGTAGCCTTCTGAGTTGCCTCACGCCAATCGACTTCCGAGAGATGACGTCGAAGAAGTTGCATAGGCCAAATAGCGTTTCACGGACATGCGCGTCCATGATCCCACGGATTGCAACTGGAAGTATCTGCGTCATCAGCACGTGACAGTCGTGAGACTTCATCCCGCTGAACTTCTGCTTCGCTGGGTCTAGGTATCTGCTTATCTTCCATGCGTAACCGTAAGGAAGTTTTACTCCTAGGAGGCAGGTGAAAAACTGCTCGATCTCCTCCTGGCTTAGAGTGAAGCACGCGGGAGAGTAGTCATTTCCGGTCTTCTTGGCCTTTTTGCCTTTGTGACGACTTTCTGTGTCCTGCTTCGCCTCATCATCATCATCATCATCATCATCATCATCATCATCATCATCATCATCATCATCATCATCATCATCATATATAGCGTGAAGCTCCTGCCTGATGCCCATTGATTTCAAGTCTGCCCTTGCTTTCGGCCCATCTTTGGTCCTCTCTGGCATGTTGAGCAGGGTACCAAGCAGACTCTTGCACACGTTCTTCGTGATATGCATGACATCAAGGCTGTGAGGCACACGGTGGATCTTCCAGTACGGCAAGTCCTAGAAAACAAACCTCGTTTTCCATACCTTCAGCAGTGGCTCTGGCGCCTTTCGCTTCTTTCCCGGCTCTGGCGCCTTTTGCTTCTTTCCCGGCAGTGGGCAGTCTTTCCAATTTTTCAACAGCTTGTCTATTTCCTCGCCGCTCCTCGTACACGGGCGTTTTCGGGGTTCGGTTTCACCATCGAACAGATCCTTGCGTTTCCTCCACGGGTCATCATCGCGAAGCCACCTTCGATGTCCCATGAACACGGTTTTCGAAGACCCGGGATCTCTATCTAGCTGGCGATACGTTGTGTCATCCATGCACCTTACGCATCCAGAAAATCCGTGGACTACCTGCCCCGCAAGATATCCGTAACCGAGATAGTCGTGCACCGTCGTGAGCAGTGCGGCTCTCATAGGGAAATATTCTTTCTCTGCGGCGTCCCACGTATTGGCTGGCGTTTTCCACAGCGTGTCAAGCTCCTCTTTCAGCAGCCCCAGATACAGATTGATGT
>NW_021295823.1:0-1207 GCF_002162155.2 Triticum dicoccoides | reverse complement strand
TAAATTGTGGAAATCACTCCAGGACCCCCGAAACTAAGTAATAGTCCAAGAAATGGGCCAAAAATCGGCCCAAACTGCGATTGATATGACATACATGTAAGCGCACCTTGGGGTTCAACAACTATGGAAATCTCTTTGGGACCCCAAAACGGTGAGTAATAGTCCACGAAACGAGTCAGAATCGACAAAAACCATGAGTGTTGATGACCGATACGTAAACGCACCCCGGGGTTTGTTAATCAAGGAAAGCACTCCGGGACCCCAAAACAGTGAGTAATAGTCCATGAAACGGGCCAGAATCGGCCAAAACTGCGAGTGCCAGAAAACGAGCCCGAATCGGCCGAAACTGCGAGTGTTGATGATCGACACGTAAACGCACCCCGGGGTTTGTTAATTGCGCAAGTCACACCGGGACCCCAAACAGTGAGTAATAGTCCACGAAACGGGCCAGAATCAGCCACAACTGTGAGTGTTCATGACCGACACGTAAACGCATTTTGGGGTTCAACAACTATGGAAATCGCTTCGGGACCCCTAAATGTTGAGTAATAGTCCTCGAATCGCGTCAGAATTGGCCAAAACTGTGAGTGTTGAGGACAGACACGCAAACGCACACCGGGAATTGTCAATCATGGAAATCGCTCTGGGTCGCCAAAATGGTAAATAATCGTGCACGAAATGGACCAGAGTCGACCAAAATTGTGTGTTGATGACTGACATGTAAACGCACCACGGAGTTCGTGAATCATGGAAATCACTGCGGAACGCCCAAAACTAATTAATAGTGCAAGAAACGGGCCAAAATCGGCCCAAACTGCGATCGTTGATGATCGACACGTAAGCGCACCATGGGGTTCAACAACCATGGAAATCGCTTTGGGGCCCCAAAACGGTGAGTAGTAGTCGACGAAACGGGCCAGAAGCGGCCCACAATGCGAGTGTTGCTAACCGACACATAAACACACCCCCGGTGTTCGTCAATCATGGAAATCACACCGGGACGCCAAAACAGAGTAATAGTCCAAGAAACGGGCCAGAATTGGCAAAAACTATGAATGTTGATGACAGACACGTAAGTGCACCTTGGAGTTCAACAACCATTGAAATCGCTCTGGGACCCCAAAGCGGCGAGTAATAGTGCACGAAACGGACCAGAATCGGCCAAAATTCTGAGTGTTGATGACCGAAACGTAAACGCACAACGGGG
>NW_021295822.1:0-1387 GCF_002162155.2 Triticum dicoccoides | reverse complement strand
TTTGTGGACTATTACTCACCGTTTTGGGGTACCGAAGCGATTTCCATAGTTGTTGAACCCGAAGGTGCGCTTACATGTAGGTCATCAACAGTCGCAGTTTGGGCCGATTTTGGCCCATTTCTTGGACTATTACTTAGTTTCAGGGGTCCCGGAGTGATTTCCATGATTTACGAACCCCGTCGTGTGTTTACGTGTCGGTCATCAACACTCACAATTTTTGCCGATTCTGGTCCGTTTCGTGCACTTTTACTCACCGCTTTGGGGTCCCAGAGCGATTTCCGTGGTTGTTGAACTCCAAGGTGCACTTACGTGTGTGTCATCAACATTCATAGTTTTTGCCGATGCTGGCCCGTTTCTTGGAATATTACTCTGTTTTGGCGTCCCGGTGTGATTTCCATGATTGACGAACACCGGGGTGCGTTTATGTGTCGGTTAACAACACTCGCATTTTGGGCCGATTCTGGCCCGTTTGATGGACTAATACTCACCGTTTTGGGGCCCCAAAGCGATGTCCATGGTTCTTGAACCCCATGGTGCGCTTACCTAGTTTGGGCCGATTTTGGCCCGTTTCTTGCACTACTACTTAGTTTTGGGGGTCCCGCAGTGATTTCCATGATTGACGAACTCCGTGGTGCGTTTACATGTCAGTCATCAACACACAATTTTGGTCGACTCTGGTCCGCTTCGTGCACTATTACTCACCGTTTTGGCGTCCCAGAGCGATTTCCATGATTGACAATTCCCGGGGTGCGTTTGCGTGTGTGTCCTCACTACTCACAGTTTTGGCCAATTCTGACGCGATTCGTAGACTATTACTCAACATTTAGGGGTCCCGAAGCGATTTCCATAGTTGTTGAACCCCAAAATGCGTTTAGGTGTCGGTCATGAACACTCACAGTTTTGGAAGATTCTGGCCCGTTTCGTGGACTATTACTCACTGTTTTGGGGTCCCGGTGAGACTTGCACAATTAACAAACCCCGGGGTGCGTTTACGTGTCGATCATCAACACTCGCAGTTTCGGCCGATTCTGGCTTGTTTTGTGGCACTCGCAGTTTTGGCCGTTTCTGGCCCGTTTCATGGACTATTACTCACTGTTTTGGGGTCCCGGAGTGATTTCCTTGATTAACAAACCCCGGGGTGTGTTTACGTGTCGGTCATAAACACTCGTGGTTTTTGTCGATTCTGACACGTTTTGTGGACTATTACTCACCGTTTTGGGGTACCGAAGCGATTTCCATAGTTGTTGAACCCGAAGGTGCGCTTACATGTAGGTCATCAACAGTCGCAGTTTGGGCCGATTTTGGCCCATTTCTTGGACTATTACTTAGTTTCAGGGGTCCCGGAGTGATTTCCATGATTTACGAACCCCGTCGTGTGTTTACGTGT
>NW_021295821.1:0-1655 GCF_002162155.2 Triticum dicoccoides | reverse complement strand
TCGGCTCTGATACCAACTTGTGATGCTCCCGATTCAGTCGTACACTAATCATACACGCAAACGTGTACGATCAAGATCAGGGACTCACAGGAAGATATCACAACACAACTCTACAAATAAAATAAGTCATACAAGCATCATATTACAAGCCAGGGGCCTCGAAGGCTCGAATACAAGAGCTCGATCATAGACGAGTCAGCGGAAGCAAAAATATCTGAGTACAGACATAAGTTAAACAAGTTTGCCTTAAGAAGGCTAACACAAACTGGGATACAGATCGAAAGAGGCGCAGGCCTCCTGCCTGGGATCCTCCTAAACTACTCTTGGTCGTCGACAGCGGGCTGCACGTAGTAGTAGGCACCTCCCGAGTAGTAGTAGTCGTCATCAATGGTGGCGTCTGGCTCCTGGACTCCAGCATCTGGTTGCGACAACCAGAAAGAAAGGAAAGGGGGAAAACGGGGGAGAAAGCAACCGTGAGTACTCATCCAAAGTACTCGCAAGCAAGGAGCTACACTACATATGCATGGGTATCAAATGGAATAATGGTATCATATGTGGACTGAACTGCAGAATGCCAGAATAAGAGGGGGATAACTAATCCTGTCGAAGACTACGCTTCTGGCCACTTCCATCTTGCATCATGTAGGAGAGAGTAGATGGTAAGTTCACCAAGTAACATCAAGTAGCATCGTATAGCATAATCCTAACCGATGATCCTCCCCTCGTCGCCCTGTGAGAGAGCGATCACCGGTTCTATCTGGCACTTGGAAGGGTGTGTTTTATTAAGTATCCGGTTCTAGTTGTCATAGGGTCAAGGTACAACTCCAAGTCGTCCTGTTACCGAAGATCACGGCTATTCGAATAAATTAACTTCCCTGCAGGGGTGCACCACATAACCCAACACGCTCGATCCCATTTGGCCGGACACACTTTCCTGGGTCATGCCCGACCTCGGAAGATCAACACGTCGCAGCCCTACCTAGGCACAACAGAGAGGTCAGCACACCGGTCTAAATCCTATGGCTCAGGGGTCTGGGCCCATCGCCCATTGCAGTACACCTGCACGTTGCGTACGCGGACGGAAGCAGAACTAGCCCCCTTAATACAAGAGCAGGCTTACGGTCCAATCCGGTGCGCGCCACTCAGTCGCTGACGTCACGAAGGCTTCGGCTGATACCACGACGTCGAGTGCCCATAACTGTCCCCGCGTAGATGTTAGTGCGTATAGGCCAATAGCCAGACTCAAATCAAATACCAAGATCTCGTTAAACGTGTTAAGTATCCGCGAACACCGACCAGGGCCAGGCCCACCTCTCTCCTAGGTGGTCTCAACCTGTCCTGTCGCTCCGCCACAAAGTAACAGTCGGGGGCCGTTGGGAACCCAGGCCCACCTCTACCGGGATGGAGCCACCTGCCCCTTCAGCCCCCAACTCTGAACAGTACCACAGGTAATGTAACTGTGTAAAGTATATAGTATATGCCCGTGATCACCTCCCGAAGTGATCACGACCCAGTAGTATAGCATGGCAGACGGACAAGAGTGTAGGGCCACTGATGGAACACTAGCATCCTATACTAAGTAGTAGGATAGCAGGTAATGGTAACTACAATAGTAGCAAGGACAGGCTATGCATCAGGATAGGAATAACGGAAAG
>NW_021295820.1:7154-9005 GCF_002162155.2 Triticum dicoccoides | reverse complement strand
AGGAGAAAGGAAAGGGGGGGCCGGCCCCCCTCCCCAATTCGGATTGGGCTTGGGGGGGCGCGCCCCCCTCCCTTGCTCCTTCTCTCTTCCTCCTACATGGGCCCAATAAGGCCCATATACCTCCCGGGGGGTTCCGGTAACCTCCTGGGGCTCCAAACTTCTCCGGAACCTTTCCGGTGTCCAAATATATCCGTCCAATATATCAATCTTTATGTCTCGACCATTTCGAGACTTCTCGTCATGTCCGTAATCATATCCGGGACTCTGAACAACCTTCGGTACATCAAAATACATAAACTCATAATATAACTGTCATCGAAACCTTAAGCGTGCGGACCCTACGGTTCGAGAACGATGTAGACATGACTGAGACACATCTCTGGTCAATAACCAATAGCGGGACCTGGATGCCCATATTGGTTCCTATATATTCTACGAAGATCTTTATCGGTCAAACCGCATAACAACATACGTTGTTCCCTTTGTCATCGGTATGTTACTTGTCCGAGATTCGATCGTCGGTATCCAATACCTAGTTCAATCTCGTTATCGACAAGTCTCTTTACTCGTTCTGTAATACTTCATCTTATAACTAACTCATTAGTTACATGCTTGCAAGGCTTAGGTGATGAGCATTGCCGAGAGGGCCCAGAGATACCTCTCCGACAATCGGAGTGACAAAACCTAATCTCGAATTATGCTAACTCAACATGTACCTTCGGAGACACCTATAGTACTCCTTACCCAGTTACGTTGTGACGTTTGGTAGTACCCAAAGTGTTCCTCCGGTAAATGGGAGTTACACAATTCTCATAGTTACAGGAACATGTATAAGTCATGAAGGAAGCAGCAGAATACTAAACGATCAAGTGCTAAGCTAACGGGATGGGTCATGTCAATCACCTCCTTCTCCTAATGATGTGATCCCATTAATCAAATGACAACACATGTCAATGGTTAGGAAACATAACCATCTTTGATTAATGAGCTAGTCAAGTAGAGGCATACTAGTGACTATATGTTTGTCTATGTATTCACACATGTATCATGTTTCCGGTTAATACAATTCTAGCATGAATAATAAACATTTATCATGATATGAGGAAATAAATAATAACTTTATTATTGCCTCTAGGGCATATATCCTTCAGTCTCCCACTTGCACTAGAGTCAATAATCTAGATTACATAGTAATGATTCTAACACCCATGGAGTCTTGGTGCTGATCATGTTTTGCTCGTGAGAGAGGCTTAGTCAACGGGTCTGCAACATTCAGATCCGTATGTATCTTGCAAATCTCTATGTCTCCCACTTGGACTTGGTCCCGAATGGAATTGAAGCGTCTCTTGATGTGCTTGGTCCTCTTGTGAAATCTGGATTCCTTTGCCAAGGCAATTGCACCAGTATTGCCACAGAAGATCTTCATTGGTCCCGATGCACTAGGTATGACACCTAGATCGGAAATGAACTCCTTCATCCAGACTCCTTCATTTGCTGCTTCAGAAGCAGCTATGTACTCCGCTTCACATGTAGATCCCGCCACGACGCTTTGTTTAGAACTGCACCAACTTACAGCTCCACCGTTTAATAAAAACACGTATCCGGTCTGCGATTTAGAATCGTCCGGATCAGTGTCAAAGCTTGCATCGATGTAACCATTTACGACTAGCTCTTTGTCACCTCCATATACGAGAAACATATCCTTAGTCCTTTTCAGGTATTTCAGGATGTTCTTGACCGCTGTCCAGTGATCCACTCCTGGATTACTTTGGTACCTACCTGCCAAGCTTATTGCTAAGCATACGTCAGGTCTGGTACACAGCATTGCATACATGATAGAGCCTATAGCTA
>NW_021295820.1:0-2646 GCF_002162155.2 Triticum dicoccoides | reverse complement strand
TTTTTCCTGGTTATGGCTATATCAAGTCCTAGTTTGATTTGTATGTTGTTCCCTCTCATTTGCTTAATACGTTATTTATTTATATGGATTTATAGCTATGCCATTTGCCCGTTTCACATTGGTGATATGATATTTGGGATCATTATGGTACCTAGTGAAATAATGACTATCACAATACCTGAAGAGCACGCTTTCAGTAAATACTACGATTCATCATTTTGCTTGCAGTTATTACAGTTTTATGGACGATTGTTCTATGCTAACCGATTTGCTTAAATATTTTCTCAACATGTCTCTCAGTGTTTGTCTAACAGCCAGTTATCCAACTATTTATAGCTATGTTTTGTGGGCAGTATATTTTCTCCACATTTGGTCATGTTAGATGTTCAATATTTTATATGAAATGCATGATCAAAATGGCCAGATTCATCATAAATGCTACTTTAGTGATGAATTGCGTCTTTTACTAACATTTTATCATTAGAAGTGTTGGCCAAAGTACTATTGTTTTGATGCAGTACAGATTTAGAAAGGACGGCATATATTGTAGATTGAAGGAAGTGTGTCTACTAATAAGATGATGCACAGTCCCTTCTTCAGGCTTCTACTGAATGGATTTAACTAAATTTGATTTGTTAGCTAGGTTGTTCAGAATTGCCCATCATAACAAACTATTTTAAATGATTTGGTAAGCTAGGCTGTACAGAATTGCCCTCTGATGGAGTTCTTTAAACCACTAATTTGTAGCCTCTGTGGAGAACAATTATAGGCAAAAACTTGATGGTAGCAATATAATTTCTAGGTGTGCCACTGTTCTGTAAATCATATACCACTTCTCTATGCTCGTATTGCTGGCATTGTGTTAATGCTGAGCGGATCCAAATTTGGAGGTTCTGATAGAAATCCACAATACTAGTGAAGCCAGAGTTTATTGTTTGAGTCCGTACAAAAATTGGGCAATATAACTTTAATAGCTTTTGCATGAATGACTTGTACAAATTGGTATGACCGATGAAATTGATTGCTCTTGAGGTGTCTGGAATTACATTCCGGTGGCAGATGCAGAAACGGCTTTTTTGCTGTAGGTCTTCCATTTTATGTGTTGTGCAGGTCAACTGGCATGAAGACATTACTCAACTGGCATGAAGACACAGGGGCACTTTTGGATTAATGATTGGTATTGACCCTGTTAGTTAATCTTGCGTCATATTTATTCATTGAAGCGTTGAGGCAAGCTGAAGACTTACGTCTCGTGTTGTGTCACATCGAAATTCCTACTTCAAAGCTTTGTCCGATGATGTTCCTTTTCCTTTTGCGTGTGTGCGTGCATGTGCTTTGGTTACTATTGTGTGTAAATTTGTATGTCAAAAAGATAGCAATGCTGCGGTGATGCTATTATGAGTTGAATTTGTACCATCATCAACACACACAATTGTCAGGATCTCATTACTCTTGGAGAATATGAGAGGCATCATTTGTGTTGTTAGTTGTTACCTGAATGCCCTGGATGCAAATTGTGTTGGATTTGTCGTTTGTCGCTCAGGGCGCGGAAAGTTCGTGTTCGGTTTCGATGTAAATTATTTCACTGGATCTGCAGCTCTATAGCTAAACAATCCCTTGACAGTGAAGATGCTGCATGTTTCCTGGCTGCTCCTGTTCCATTTTCCTAGCCCTTAATTATGACGCTGCCGCAAATGATGGCTATTGCACGTTTAATCATCTCTGTTTTAATCTGCCATTGTTAAATTCTGTTTCTCCGTGAACCAAAAATTAGTAGTACCTCGTCTTGCTAGTTACTCCCTCCGTCCCATAATGTAAGACATTATTTACATCCAATATGTGAGTTCTTTATGAGACAGGGAGTAGTTTACTCCCTCCGTTATCTATACATAAATTGGGCAATCTAATTTTAATAGCTTTTGCATGAATGACTTGTACAAATTGGTATGACCGATGAAATTCATTGCTCTGCAGGTGTCTGGAATTACATTCCGGTGGCGGATGCAGAAATGGCTTTTTTTGCTGTAGGTTCTTCCATTTTATATGTTGTGCAGGTCAACTGGCATGAGGACACAGGGGCTTGTTTGGATTAATGACACTTATTATTTGCAGATGACTCATTGATTCTGATGAAGGCTCACATAATGCAAGTACTCTTCAAAGGGTTCTCGATACATACTGTAGTAGCTTGGGACAACTTGTGAGCAACGGAAAACCAAGTATTTTTTTCAGCCCTAATACAAATGTTCATACTAGGGAGAATGTGTGCAAAAAATTAAATAAAGTGACTGAAGCTCTATCTGACACATATTTGGGTCTGCCTACTATGGTTGGTGTTGACAGAAGTGATTGCTTTTTTTTGCGGGGTAGAAGTGATTGCTTCCTGCACTTGATTGATAGAGTTTTCCAGAGATTGAAGTGGTGGAAGGAGAAAACACTCTCGATGCAGGGAAAGAGATTATGGTAAAATCTGTAGCCCACGTAATTCCTTCTTATGCTATGTCTGTTTATAAACTTCCCAAAGGAATTTGCAAGTCTATTACCAATGAAATCTCTGGGTTCTGGTGGGGTGATAATGAGGAGAAAAGGAAGATGCATTGGTTTGCACGGTGGAGGTTGTGCATTCCGAAGAAGGAAGGGGGGGGG
>NW_021295819.1:0-1213 GCF_002162155.2 Triticum dicoccoides | reverse complement strand
GATCAACCTGACCACGAGGGTCTATTTCCTGCGAGCAAACGAAGAACAAGCAAGAAACTAAGATTGCAATCTGGATATTGCGAATATAAGATGAAAGCTTTATTGATCAAGGTGGGGTTCTGTGACGCCTTTGTCTGGTCGTTGAACACAAACGAAGTACGCGAAGTTGCAGCTATGGCGAACTTTTAATCTAAACAAAACCCAAAGTCTAAACGATGCCCTAAGGGCTGTATATATGGAGGAAGAGGGGGGAATTTCGTGGCCCTTGGTGGAGGGGTCCGAAATCAACCCTATCTCTTGTTTCCCCACACATACGGACTCTAAAAATAGCCTATACTTATGTATTTCGAAATTACATGGGCCTGGCCCAATAATAAGGTGACTGTCACACCCTAGCTAGTCATGCATTAGAGTGTTGCATCATGTTTACTCTTTATCAGAAACTTGAAATGGGGATCTGTGAAACCCTCAGAATCATTTTGAAAATGATCCAAATAAAAATTTCTCCAAAAGGGTCCAAGAAAATGCTCATGTTGCTCTCTGAAAATATTGGACAGAGATAAAAATCAAACCAATATTTTTAGTGGCTCATGGACATTTATTTTGGGCATTTGGAATTAATGTATAAATATTTGCTTTGGAAATATATTTCTTTATATATTAATATATGTCCAAATATTATGTCAATTATAAAGGAGCTCTGGAATAATATATCTAGCCCCTGCAAAAATTGGCATAAGTTAAATAAATGATTTAATATATTATTTAAATCAAAACAAATGTCAGAAATTAGAAAACAGAAAAAAAATAAAAGGGAGAAGCTTACCTGGGCTCCTCCCTGTGCAGCCCAGCCAGCTGGCCGGCCCAGCCAGCAGGCGGCCCAGCCCGCCTCCCTCCTCTGTCGTCTTCGTCCCGACAGAGGGAGGGGAGTGTGGCCGGCGCGCGCGCGCGCCACCGCGCCACGCCACCTCTCTCCCTGCTTGCCTACCCTCCCCTCCTCGCTCGATGCCCCGGACGACGCCACGCCTCTCCCCCCTGCTCTCTCTCACTCTCCCCCGGCTCCCCCCCTCCTCTCCCTCGCTCTCTCTCTCACACGGCCGAACACCACCGTCGCCGCCGTTCGCCATAGCAGCCATCTCCGGCCACCCCTCGCTCCCCCGACTAGCTCAGGAGCTCCGCCACAACCTCCTCTTCCTCCCCACCGCTCCACGGG
>NW_021295818.1:0-1113 GCF_002162155.2 Triticum dicoccoides | reverse complement strand
GATGGTTGTAGATTACCGACCTGTCAATTTGGTCACAATCAAGAACAAATATCCACTTCCCAGGATCAACGACCTGTACGATCAACTCGCTGGATCCTCAGTCTTCTCCAAGATGGATTTGAGGTTGGGCTACCATCAAATAAAAATCAGAAACGGGGACATCCCTAAAACGGCCTTTGTTACTCGTTATGGCCAATACGAGTACACCGTCATGTCCTTCGGTTTAACCAACGCTCCAGCCACCTTTTCTCGGTTAATGAACTCAATCTTCATGGAGTATTTGGATAAATTCGTCGTAGTTTATCTCGATGATATACTCATCTACTCCAAGAACGAGGAAGAACATGCCGAACATTTAAGGCTAGTGTTGAAGAAACTTCGAGAGCATCGCCTTTATGCCAAATTTTCGAAATGTGAATTCTGGTTGTCAGAAGTGACCTATCTGGGTCATGTAATATCTGGTAAAGGTATTGCTGTTAACCCTGAGCGAGTTCAAGCTGTCCTTAATTGGACTCCACCTGAATCGGTCAAGCAAGTTCGGAGTTTTCTAGGCTTAGCGAGCTATTGTCGTCGCTTTGTCGAGAACTTCTCCAAGGTTGCTAAACCTCTAACCGAACTCCTCAAGAAAGATAAGAAGTTCGAATGGACTCCACAATGTGAGCACAGCTTTCAGGAACTGAAAAGACACCTGACCTCTGCTCCCGTACTGGTACCGCCAGACTTCTCCAAGGACTTTGTTATCTACTGCGACGCCTCGCGACAAGGACTAGGTTGCATTCTCATGCAAGATCGACACGTAATTGCTTACGCTTCACGGCAATTGCACCCACATGAGGAGAATTATCCTACTCATGATCTAGAGCTTGCAGCCGTAGTCTATGCGCTTAAGACTTGGCGACATTACCTCCTCGGTAATCGTTGCGAAATATTCACTGATCACCAAAGTCTGAAGTACATTTTCACCCAACCGGATCTGAACCTCAGGCAAAGACGTTGGGTTGAATTGATCACAGACTTCGATTTAGGGATAACCTACACCCCAGGGAAAGCCAACGTCATGGCTGATGCGCTAAGTCGTAAATCTTATTGTAACAATCTGATGTTACAACAAAG
>NW_021295817.1:0-1269 GCF_002162155.2 Triticum dicoccoides | reverse complement strand
AAAATACATGGCAGTGATGTACACAAGATGGTTGACAAAACACTAGCACTGAGCCATAGGCAAATTCATCCATTAAGAGGTTCAAACAAGCATGGCTAAAACGCAAATGCAAAACAGATTTCAGACTTAGTGAAATTAACACTAGTCTGAAATTTCAGATCACGATGCTCTCTTCGGAGCAGCAAAACAACATGGTAGAAAACCTGAACATGACAAGTAAGAACATGGCATGGAGCTACTCAACAAGCTTAATAAAACACCCAAAGTGACCTGGGGCCAAAAGGGTTCGCAAAATACTCTACCGAGCTCACGAACATCGCTCGAACACAATCAGTTTTCAGACTTAGTGAAAACTGAGACATGCTGAAATTTAACTCACGAAGGCATGTAAACGAGCTCGATGCACTCACTACGGTGCAAGTCATGGCAAGGAAAGCATATAACCAGCAAGAAGGCACAAAGTGCTAGATACACATGGCAAGAACGAAGGCATAGCATGCATGGAACACTAACGGTAGCATCGGCGAAATCGCAAACAAGTTGACGATCTGCCCAGATTAACAACGAAGCAAAAGTTAAGCTCGATTGAGTCAACCTAGAGCACTCCACAAATGCCAAAAAAGACATGGATGGATAGAGCATGACATAAATATCAAAACTCCCTTACTGATCATCCTCAAAAGAGGCACGGATCACTAGGAAACAAGCTGGACATATAGCATCATGAACTAAAATATCCCAGACTTAGTGAAAATCACTAAGTCCCTGGAATCTGCAATCTCAGGTACCTTACTTCGCAAGCTTGCACAAGACAACACACACATCCTAAAAATGCATGGGTGGCACCTCTGGAAAGAAGACAAAATGCTTCACAATACATCCCAAAGGGGCACAGGCATATCATGCACGGATTAAACATAGCAAAAATGACAAAAGTGCATGATGAACTAACGGATCTGCAATTTAACTCACGAAGCCTCCTTCTAACAGAATTTTGGGCGTCAAGATGACCTCAAATGCAAATGATGCAATGGAATGAAATGATGTACATGTCGAGGCGAAGATTTTGATATATCATACGCCCAAAACAGATCTACGGTTGCGGAGATACAAGCAGTCAAAGATAGCACGAAAATTAGGGTTTCGGGGGAGAGAGGTCAACCGAAATATCCCAGATCCAGATCTGGATCGGGCACGGACTCCGAGGCTGCGCCGGGGAACACTGTAGCTGGCCGGACTTGGCCGCCGGAGTCGCGGGAGGAGGCGGCC
>NW_021295816.1:0-965 GCF_002162155.2 Triticum dicoccoides | reverse complement strand
TGATGACTAGTCCGTCTCACGTGATGATCGGACACGGCCTAGTTTGACTCGGATCATGTAATCACTTAGATGACTAGAGGGATGTCTATCTGAGTGGGAGTTCATAAGATGAACTTAATTATCCTGAACATAGTCAAAAGGATTTTGCAAATTATGTCGTAGCTCACGCTATAGTTCTACTGTTTAGATATGTTCCTAGAGAAAAATTAGTTGAAAG
Organism: Triticum dicoccoides; assembly: GCF_002162155.2. Lineage (NCBI taxonomy): Eukaryota > Viridiplantae > Streptophyta > Magnoliopsida > Poales > Poaceae > Triticum > Triticum dicoccoides. The sequence continues at coordinate 748 of NW_021295816.1, read as the reverse complement.
TTGATAGTAGCAATTATGCGGACTAGGTCCGTAAACTGAGGATTGTCCTCATTGCTTCATAGAAGGCTTATGTCCTTAATGCACCGCTCAGTGTGCTGAACCTCGAACGTTGTCTGTGGTTGTTGCGAACATCTGACATACACGTTTTGATAACTACGTGATAGTTCAGTTAAACGGTTTAGAGTTGAGGCACCAAAGACGTTTTTGAAACATCGCGAAACATATGAGATGTTTTGAGGGCTAAAATTGGGATTTCAGGCTCGTGCCCATGTCAAGAGGTATAAGACATCCGATGACTTTCTTAACCTGCAAACTAAGGAGAAAAGCTCAATTGTTGAGCTTGTGCTCAGATTGTCTGAGTACAACAATCATTTGAATCGAGTGGGAGTTGATCTTCCAGATAAGACAGTGATGGTTCTCCGAAGTCATTACCACCAAGCTGCTAGAGCTTTGTGATGAACTATAATATATCAGGGACATATATGATGATCCTTGAGATACTCGCGATGTTTGACACCGCGAAAGTAGAAATCAAGAAGGAGCATCAATTGTTGATGGTTGGTGAAACCACTAGTTTCAAGAAGGGCAAGGGCAAGAAGGGATACTTCATGAAACGGCAAATCAGCTGCTGCTCTAGTGAAGAAACCCAAGGTAAAACCCAAACCCGAGACTAAGTGCTTCTGTAATAAGGGGAACAACCACTAGAGCAGAATTACCCTAGATACTTGGTAGATGAGAAGGCTGGCAA
>NW_021295815.1:0-2219 GCF_002162155.2 Triticum dicoccoides | reverse complement strand
TTTATAGAAATTATTGATCTCTCATGCTTCACTTATATTATTTTGAGATTCCCTTAGAACATCATGGTAGTTTGCTTTGGCTATAAAATTGGTCCTAATATGATAGGCATCCAAGATGGGTATAATAAAAACTATCATAAAAAGTGCATTGAATACTATGACAAGTTTGATACTTGATAATTGTTTTGAGATATAAAGGTGGTGATATTAGAGTTGTGCTAGTTGAGTAGTTGTGAATTTGAGAAATACTTGAGATTGCAAGTCCCGTAGAATGCACGTATGGTAATCGTTGTGTAACAAATTTGAAACATGAGGTGTTCTTTGATTGTCTTGCTTATGATGGCGGTCAGGGACAAGCGATGGTCCTTTCCTACCAATCTATCCCCCTAGGAGCATGCGCGTAATGCTTGGTTTTTGATTACTTGTAGATTTTTGCAATATGTATGTGAGTTCTTTATGACTAATGTTGAGTCTATGTATTATACGCACTCTCACCTTTCCATCATTGCTAGCCTCTTCGGTACCGTACATTTCCCTTTCTCACCTTGAGAGTTGGTGCAAACTTCGCCAGTGCATCCAAACCACGTGATATGATACACTCTATCACACATAAACCTCCTTATATCTTCCTCAAAACAGCCACCATACCTATCTATTATGGCATTTCCATAGCCATTCCGAGATATATTGCCATGCAACTTCCCACCATTTCATTTATGACACGCTTCATCATTGTCATATTGCCTTGCATGATCATGTAGTTGACATCGTATTTGTGGCAAAGCCACCATGCATAATTTATCATACATGTCACTCCTTATACATTGCCCTTCCCGGTACACCGCCGGAGGCATTCATATAGAGTCATATTTTGTTCTAGTATCGAGTTGTATTCATTGAGTTGTAAATAAATAGAAGTGTGGTGATCATCATTAATAGAGCATTGTCCCAATTAAAAAAAGAAAAGTCCAAATAAAAAAAGAAAGGCCCCAAAAAAAGGGACAATGCTACTATCCTTTTTTTCCACACTTGTGCTTCAAAGTAGCACCATGATCTTTATGATAGAGAGTCTCTTGTTTTGTCACTTCCATATACTAGTGGGAATTTTTCATTATAGAACTTGGCTTGTATATTCCAACAATGTTCTTCCTCAAATGCCCTAGGTCTTCGTGAGCAAGCAAGTTGGATGCACACCCACTTAGTTTCTTTTGTTGAGCTTTCATACATTTATAGCTCTAGTGCATCCGTTGCATGGCAATACCTACTCCTTGCATTGACATCAATTGATGGTCATCTCCCTAGCCCGTTTCTTAGCCGTGTCGATGTGAGACTTTCTCCTTTTTTGTCTTCTCCACATAACCCCCATCATCATATTTCTCTCTCTTTGGATCTCAATACAAACTTCTCCTTGATCTTCTTGGGGATCTATTCGATGTAATTCTTTTTGCGGTGTGTTTGTCGAGATCCAATGAATTGTGGGTTTATGATCAAGTTTATCTATGAACAATATTTGATTCTTCTTTGAAATCTTTTATGTATGATTGGTTATCTTTGCAAGTCTCTTCGAATTATCAGTTTGGTTTGGCCTACAAGATTGATCTTTCTTGCAATGGGAGAAGTGCTTAGCTTTGGGTTCAATCTTGTGGTGTCCTTTCCTAGTGACAGCAGGGGCAGCAAGGCACGTATTGTATTGTTGCCATCGAGGAACAAAAAGATGGGGTTTATATCATATTGCTTGAGTTTATCCCTCTACATCATGTCATCTTGCCTAATGCGTTACTCTGTTCTTATGAACTTAATACTCTACATGCATGCTGGATAGCGGTCGATGTGTGGAGTAATAATAGTAGATGCAGAATATTTTCGGTCTACTTGTCGCGGACGTGATGCCTATATACATGATCATGCCTAGATATTCTCATAATTATGCACTTTTCTATCAATTGCTCGACAGTAATTTGTTCACCCACCGTAATACTTATGCTATCTTGAGAGAAGCCACTAGTGAAACCTATGGACCTCGGGTCTATCTTTTATCATATAAGTTTCCAATCTATTTTACTTTGCAATCTTTACTTTCAATCTATATCATAAAAACACCAAAAATATTTATCTTATTATCTCTATCAGATCTCACTCTCGTAAGTGACCGTGAAGGGATTGACAACCCCTTTATCGCATTGGTTGTGAGGTTCTTATTTGTTTGTGTAGGTATGAGG
>NW_021295814.1:0-1550 GCF_002162155.2 Triticum dicoccoides | reverse complement strand
GACCGACACGTAAACGCCTCCTGGGGTTCTTTAATGGTGGGAATCACTTCGTGACCCCACAACAGTGAGTAATAGTCCATGAAACGGGCCAGAATCGGCCAAAACAGTGAGTGTTGATGACCGACACGTAAACGCACCCCAGGGTTCGTTAATCATCGAAATCACTCCGGGACCCCACAACAGTGAGTAATAGTCCACGAAACGGGCCAGAATCGGCCAAAACTGTGAGTGTTGATGACCGACACGTAGGAGCACCTTGCGGTTCAAAAACTATGGAAATCGCTTCGGGACCAAGAACGGTGAGTAATAGTCCACGAAACGGGTCATAATTGGCGAAAACTGTTAGTATTGACAACGGACTCGTAAACGCACCCCCGTGATTGTCAACCATGGAAATCGATTTGAGACCCCAAAACAGTGAATAATAGTGCACGAAGCGGACCAAAATCGGCCAAAATTGTGAGTGTTAATGGCCGACACGTAAACGCACCCCGAGGTTTCCCAATCGTGGAAATCACTTTGGGACCGCAAAACTGAGTAATAGTCTAAGAAATGGGCCAGAATCGGCTCAAAGCGTGATTGTTGATGACCGACACATAAGCGCACCATGGGGTTTGACAACCATGGAAATCGCTTCGGGACCCCAAAACGGTGAGTAATAGTCCACGAAACGGGCAAGAATCGACAAAAACCGCGAGTGTTGACGAAGGACACGTAAACGCACCCGGGGTTCGTCAATTGTGGAAATCACTCCAGGACCCGAAAACAGTGAGGAATAGTCCAAGAAATGGGCCAAAATCGACCAAAACTGCGAGTGTTGATGATCAACATGTAAGCGCACCTTGGGGTTCAACAACTATGGAAATCGCTTCGGCACCCCAAAACTAAGTAATAGTCCAAGAAACGGGCCATAATCGGCCCAAACTGCGTGTCTTGACGACCAACACGTAAGCACATCTTGGGGTTCGACAATCGTGGAAATCGCTTTGGGACCTCAAAACGGTGAGGAATAGTCCACGAAACGAGTGAGAATCGACAAAAACCGCGAGTGTTGATGACCGACACGTAAACGCCTCCTGGGGTTCTTTAATGGTGGGAATCACTTCGTGACCCCACAACAGTGAGTAATAGTCCATGAAACGGGCCAGAATCGGCCAAAACAGTGAGTGTTGATGACCGACACGTAAACGCACCCCAGGGTTCGTTAATCATCGAAATCACTCCGGGACCCCACAACAGTGAGTAATAGTCCACGAAACGGGCCAGAATCGGCCAAAACTGTGAGTGTTGATGACCGACACGTAGGAGCACCTTGCGGTTCAAAAACTATGGAAATCGCTTCGGGACCAAGAACGGTGAGTAATAGTCCACGAAACGGGTCATAATTGGCGAAAACTGTTAGTATTGACAACGGACTCGTAAACGCACCCCCGTGATTGTCAACCATGGAAATCGATTTGAGACCCCAAAACAGTGAATAATAGTGCACGAAGCGGACCAAAATCGGCCAAAATTGTGAGTGTTAATGGCCGACACGTAAACGCACCCCG
>NW_021295813.1:0-4569 GCF_002162155.2 Triticum dicoccoides | reverse complement strand
AAGGACTTTGTTATCTACTGCGACGCCTCGCGACAAGGACTAGGTTGCATTCTCATGCAAGATTGACACGTAATTGCCTACGCTTCACGGCAATTGCACCCACATGAGGAGAATTATCCTACTCATGATCTAGAGCTTGCAGCCGTAGTCTATGCACTTAAGACCTGGCGACATTACCTCCTCGGTAATCGTTGCGAAATATTCACTGATCACCAAAGTCTGAAGTATATTTTCACCCAACCGGATTTGAATCTCAGGCAGAGACGTTGGGTTGAATTGATCACAGACTTCGACTTAGGAATAACCTACACCCCAGGGAAAGCCAACGTCATGGCTGATGCGCTAAGTCGTAAATCTTATTGTAACAATCTGATGTTACAACAAAGTCAACCGCTTCTCCATGAGGAATTTCGAAAGCTTAACCTTCACATTGTTCCTCAAGGATTTCTCTCCACCTTGGTGGCGAAACCTACTCTTACGGATCAAATCATTGCTGCCCAGAAACGAGATAAGGGAATAGCTAAGATCAAGGAGAACATTGCTAGCGGAGGTGCTAGTTGTTTCTCCACAAATGATCATGGTGTTGTGTACTTTGAGAACCGTCTAGTGGTTCCCAAGAACCAGCATCTACGACAGTTGATCCTTAAGGAGGCTCATGAATCTCCTCTCACTATTCATCCCGGTAGTACTAAGATGTATCAGGACCTACGCCAGAGGTTCTGGTGGACTAGGATGAAGAGAGAAATTGCTCAGTACATTGCTAATTGCGACGTCTGTCGTCGTGTAAAAGCAGAGCATCAACGACCTGCTGGCACCCTTCAACCCCTATCTATTCCTGAATGGAAATGGGATAAAATTGGTATGGATTTCATTACCGGTTTTCCCAGGACCAAGAGAGGGAATAATGCTATTCTCGTCGTGGTCGATCGTCTTTCCAAAGTAGCCCATTTCTTACCTGTTCGTGAGAGTATAACCGCTAGTCAACTGGCAGACTTATACATCTCCCGAATAGTGTCTCTTCATGGTGTTCCTTTGGAAATTAACTCGGATCGAGGAAGTCTTTTCACCTCTCGATTTTGGGAAAGTTTCCAAAATGCTATGGGAACTCGTCTCTCCTTTAGCACCGCTTTCCACCCTCAGTCGAGTGGTCAAGTGGAACGCGTCAACCAAATTCTAGAAGACATGCTTCGAGCCTCTGTTATCTCATTCGGAATGGACTGGGAGAAGTGCCTTCCATTTGCCGAATTCGCTTATAACAACAGCTATCAATCTAGCTTGGGTAAAGCCCCTTTTGAAGTTCTCTATGGACGACGGTGTCGAACACCCCTTAACTGGTCAGAGACCGGGGAAAGACAATTCTTTGGCCCGGATATGATTCAGGAAGCAGAGGAACAAGTTCGTATCGTTCGTGAAAAGTTGAAAACAGCTCAATCTCGTCAAAAGAGTCAATATGACCGAAAACATAAGGCTATGACTTTCGAGGTTGACGAGAAGGCTTATCTTCGGGTCACCCCTCTGAAGGGAACCCATCGTTTCGGTATCAAAGGCAAATTGGCTCCTCGTTACATTGGACCTTTTCGCATTCTTGCCAAACGAGGAGAAGTTGCCTACCAGTTGGAACTACCTCCGCATCTCTCCAGAGTCCACGATGTCTTCCACGTTTCCCAACTCAGGCGTTGCTTCTCGGATCCTATCCGTGAAGTGGACCACGAAACGCTTGATCTCCAAGATGATCTTACATATCGAGAGTACCCCATTCGTATCCTCGATCAAGCCGAACGTACCACGCGACGTCATAATATCAAGTTTCTCAAGGTTCAATGGTCGCACCATTCCGAAGATGAAGCAACTTGGGAAAGGGAGGATCGTCTTCGACTCGAGTATCCCGCCTTCTTCCCGGAGGAACCCAAATCTCGGGACGAGATTCTTTTGAGTGGGGGTGAGTTGTCACACCCTAGCTAGTCATGCATTAGAGTGTTGCATCATGTTTACTCTTCATCAGAAACTTGAAATGGGGATCTGTGAAACCCTCAGAACCATTTTGAAAATGACCCAAATAAAAATTTCTCCAAAAGGGTCCAAGAAAATGCTCATGTTGCTCTCTGAAAATATTGGACAGAGATAAAAATCAAACCAATATTTTTAGTGGCTCATGGACATTTATTTTGGGCATTTGGAATAAATGCATAAATATTTGCATTGGAAATATATTAATTATATATATTAATATATGCCCAAATATTATGCCAATTATAAAAGAGCTCTGGAATAATATAAATAGCTCCTGCAAAAATTGGCATAAGTTAAATAAATGATTTAATATATTATTTAAATCAAACAAATGTCAGAAATTAAAAAAAAGAAAATATATAACAGGAGGAGCTTACCTGGGCTCCTCCACTGTGCGGCCCAGCCAGCTGGCTGGCCCAGCCAGCAGCCGGCCCAGCCCACCTCCCTCCTCTGTCGTCTTCGCCCCGACAGAGGGAGGGGAGTGTGGCCGGCGCGCGCGCACGGCCACCGCGCCACGCCACCTCTCTCCCTGCCTGCCTGCCCTCCCCTCCTCGCCTCGGTGTCCCTGGACGACGCCACGCCCTCCCCCCTGCTCTCTCTCACTCTCCCCCGGCTCTCCCCTCCTCTCCCTCGCTCTCTCTCTCGCCCGGCCAAACACCACCGTCGCCGCCGTTCGCCTTAGCCGCTGTCTCCGACCACCCCTCGCTCCCCCGACCAGCTCAGGAGCTCCGCCACGACTCCCTCTTCCTCCCCACCGCTCCACAGCTCCCCGGAAGCCCTGCATCGCCGCCACGTCGCCGTTCCCCTCTTCGGGCTCCGACCACCGTCGCCGTCGAATTCGCCGTCTCCAGCGCGTCCCCGAGCCCGCTTCGACGCCCACTGCAACCGCGGTGAGCTACGCCACCGTTTCCCCCTCTCCTTCCCCTCGTTCCCTCACCGTAGCCACCTCCCCACCACGGCCGAACCTCCGCCGTCGCCGAGCTCGCCGTCGACGCAGCTCCGGTGACCATTTGGTCACCCCGGCGAGTCCAACGAGTTCGCAAGACCCCGTAGAGCATCCCTAGCGCCTCGCTTTGCTCGACTTCGAGCTCCAGCACCGTTTCCGTGCACGACCGAACCCCGGCGGCCGCAGCCGAGCTCGCCGCCGTCGACTCCGGCCACCCCGACCCCAACGGGCTCCGCCAAGAGCTGCGGGTTGGCCTCAGCTCCACTCCGGTGGTCTCCGCAGTCCGTTTGGTGGCCGAAATGACCAAAACCACTTCCGCCGCCGCGTCGGGCTCGCCGGCGGCTAAACGCCGGTGCAGCCGACTCGGGTTTGACCACGGGTGGGCCCTGGTTGACTCCCCTGAGTCAATGACAGGTGGGGCCCAGCCCTGTTAATTAAACAGGATTAGTTTTAATTAAGTTTTAATTAAAATAATCACCCTGACATGCGGGACCCACTGTCAGGTTTGACCTGGACCAGTTCCGTTGACCTGCTGACGTCACACTGACGTCAGGCTGACGCAGTAATTGATTTTCTGGATTTAATTTAAATCAGGAAATTCCAGAATATTATTTAAACTTCAAAAATTCATAACTTTTATTCTGTAACTCCAAATTGGGCAAATTATATATGAAAAATGATCAGAAAAATCCAATCTATCCATCTGTACTATTTTCATGCATGATCAAACAAGTTAAATTGATGTTTTAAGCAGAACAAGAAAAGGCACTTTAAAAAGCCATATTTGAATTTGGAATTTGAATCTTTGATTCAAATTTGTTCAAACCCTTCTGGCTTTAGTTGCATTAGCCCAATACACTCATATTGCCATGTTTCATGCATGCATCATATTGTTGCACATTGTTTGGTGATGCTTGTGTATCGATGCCCTTTGCGACAGGTTCTGTCCCCGAGGAGTACCGTGATTACCCTAACGAAGAACCGTATCCGTGCATCGAACCATCAGGCAAGCAACCAACCATTTGATCATATCGATACAATCCCATGTTCTCGCTCCTGCTCTCTTTTACTGCATTAAGACAACACGTTTCAAACTGCTGTGTGCTACGGTAGTTGAACCCATTTCCTCTGCATGACCTGACATTGCCACAGTAACTAGATGAAACCCACTAGCATGTGTAGGAGTTGTTTGAGCCATATGTATGTGTTGTTCCTACCTTGCTATGCCTGCTATGCTTAGAGTCGTGTCAGGTCTGGTTCATCTGGGTGATGGGCTAGAGTGAAATGTTTATCTCGGTAATGAGAGTGGTGTGGTGAACACGATTTGGTAAAGGTATCGATGAGAGGCCATGTAGGAGTACATGGTGGGTTGTTTCATTGAAGCCGACCTTAAGCACTGAGATCTGTATGCGTGATTTAAGATACAGCTACTACCATGCATTGGGCCCTGAAATATGACCCCGCTCGACTTCTTATTCACCCTAGCTCTCTGTCCAGGAGTTGCAAGTAGTTTCTGGTGTTTGTAGCCTACTGGAGGCCGTGGACAGCGCTGACCATAGGGGTGGGCTGTGATGCGGTAGGTACGTGGCACGGTGTACCGAATACCCGTTAGG
>NW_021295812.1:0-530 GCF_002162155.2 Triticum dicoccoides | reverse complement strand
ACCCTCCCCCGCTCCACCGGCATTACTGTTTGATGATATTTTTAAAAAAATTATTATTGTCTTATAAAAAAAATATTACTGTTATGATTTAAACAAGTTTGAACATATCTAAACACAAATAAGTATCAAACAGCATTTTAAATGCATAAAAAAATTGTGGAGCCTGGGAATCGAACCCAGGACCTCCTGGTGTGAGAACTAGCTGCTAACCAGTCGAGCTAGTAGAGAAGACTTGACGTGCATCAGGTCAGGTGGTAGATAACTATTGGCTCGAGCAGAAATAAAAAAAATACTAATGGCGCACCAGGGTGAGGTGCGCCATTAGCATGTATGTACTTATGGCGCACCGAGGGGTGGTGCGCCATTAGTATTGTGCCGCCCCTACTTTTGTACCGATCCCCTCTCTCTCCCTCGCCCTCGGCCGCGATTCCCTTCCCCGATCTCCTCTCCCGACGCCACCGTCGCCCCGCCCCGACACCACCGTCGCCCCGCCGCCCTCGACGCCACCGTCGCCCAGCCCAGACACCACC
>NW_021295811.1:18898-19460 GCF_002162155.2 Triticum dicoccoides | reverse complement strand
ATACCTCCCCTGCCTCTTCTTACTATATTATTGGTTCTTGTTTGGTTCCTCTCTTTGTGAGTTTTGGAGCTTATGGTCATCTTGGTGACAAGCTCGATTTCATCGAAAACGGAGTTCACTCACATCTTCTATGATGTTTTCGATGTTGGAGCTAATGCCGGTTCTTCTTAGTTGGAGGTTTCACTCCTCTATTTGTTGGCATACCTCCCCTGCCTCTTCTTACTATATTATTGGTTCTTCTTTCATTCTTCTCTTTGTGAGTTTTGGAGCTTATGGTCATCTTGGTGACAAGCTCGAGTTCATCTAAAACGGAGTTCACTCGCATCTTCTATGATGTTTTCGATGTTGGAGGTTATGTCGGTTCTTCTCAGTTGGAGGTTTCACTCCTCTATTTGTTGGAATACCTCCCCTGCCTCTATATTATCGGTTCTTGTTTGGTTCTTCTCTTTGTGAGTTTTGGAGCTTATGGTCATCTTGGTGACAAGCTCGAGTTCATTGAAAACGGAGTTCACTCGCATCTTCTATGATGTTTTCGATGTTGGAGGTTATGTCGGTTCTTCTC
>NW_021295811.1:15976-16756 GCF_002162155.2 Triticum dicoccoides | reverse complement strand
GTTCACTCGCATCTTCTATGATGTTTTCGATGTTGGAGGTTATGCCGGTTCTTCTGAGTTGGAGGTTTCACTCCTCTATTTGTCGGCGTACCTTCCCTGCCTCTTCTTACTATATTATTGGTTCTTGTTTGGTTCTTCTCTTTGTGAGTTTTGGAGCTTATGGTCATCTTGGTGACAAGCTCGAGTTCATCGAAAACAGAGTTCACTCGCATCTTCTATGATGTTTTCAATGTTGGAGGTTATGCCGGTTCTTCTCAGTTGGAGATTTCACTCCTCTATTTGTTGGCATACCTCCCCTGCCTCTTCTCACTATATTATTGGTTCTTGTTTGGATCTTGTCTTTGTGAGTTTTGGAGCTTATGGTCATCATGGTGACAATCTCGAGTTCATCGAAAACGGAGTTCACTCGCATCATCTATGATGTTTTCGATGTTGGAGGTTATGCCGGTTCTTCTCAGTTGGAGGTTTCACTCCTCTATTTGTTGGCATACCTCCCCTGCCTCTTCTTACTACATTATTGGTTCTTGTTTGGTTCTTCTCTTTGTGAGTTTTGGAGCTTATGGTCATCTTGGTGACAAGCTCAAGTTCATCAAAAACGGAGTTCACTCGCATCTTCTATGATGTTTTCGATGTTGGAGTTTATGCCAGTTCTTCTCAGTTGGAGGTTTCACTCCTCTAATTGTTTGCATACCTCCCCTGCCTCTTCTTCCTATATTATTGGTTCTTGTTTGGTTATTCTCTATGTGAGTTTTGAAGCTTATGGTCTTCTTGGTGACAAGC
>NW_021295811.1:14236-14948 GCF_002162155.2 Triticum dicoccoides | reverse complement strand
TCAAGTTCATCAAAAACGGAGTTCACTCGCATCTTCTATGATGTTTTCGATGTTGGAGTTTATGCCAGTTCTTCTCAGTTGGAGGTTTCACTCCTCTATTTGTTTGCATACCTCCCCTGCCTCTTCTTCCTATATTATTGGTTCTTGTTTGGTTATTCTCTATGTGAGTTTTGAAGCTTATGGTCTTCTTGGTGACAAGCTCAAGTTCATCGAAAATGGAGTTCACTCGCATCTTCTATGATGTTTTCGATGTTGGAGGTTATGCCGCTCTTCTCAGTTGGAGGTTTCACTCCTCTATTTGTTGGCATACCTCCCCTGCCTCTTCTTACTATATTATTGGTTCTTGTTTGGTTCTTCTCTTTGTGAGTTTGGGAGCTTCTGGTCATCTTGGTGACAAGTTCGAGTTCATCGAAAACGGAGTTCACTCGCATCTTCTATGATGTTTTCGATGTTGGAGGTTATGCCGGTTCTTCTCAGTTGGAGGTTTCACTCCTCTATTTGTTGGCATACCTCCCCTGCCTCCTCTTACTATGTTATCGGTTCTTGTTTGTTTCTTCTCTTTGTGAGTTTTGGAGCTTATGGTCATCTTGGTGACAAGCTCGAGTTCATCGAAAACGGAGTTCACTCGCATCTTCTATGATGTTTTCGATGTTGGAGGTTATGCCGGTTCTTCTCAGTTGGAGGTTTCACTCCTCTATTTGTTGGCATACCT
>NW_021295811.1:11518-12812 GCF_002162155.2 Triticum dicoccoides | reverse complement strand
AAAACAGAGTTCACTCGCATCTTCTATGATGTTTTCGATGTTGGAGGTTATGCCGGTTCTTCTCAGTTGGAGATTTCACTCCTCTATTTGTTGGCATACCTCCCCTGCCTCTTCTCACTATATTATTGGTTCTTGTTTGGATCTTGTCTTTGTGAGTTTTGGAGCTTATGGTCATCATGGTGACAATCTCGAGTTCATCAAAAACGGAGTTCACTCGCATCATCTATGATGTTTTCGATGTTGGAGGTTATGCTGGTTCTTCTCAGTTGGAGGTTTCACTCCTCTATTTGTTGGCATACCTCCCCTGGCTCTTCTTACTACATTATTGGTTCTTGTTTGGTTCTTCTCTTTGTGAGTTTTGGAGCTTATGGTCATCTTGGTGACAAGCTCAAGTTCATCAAAAACGGAGTTCACTCGCATCTTCTATGACGTTTTCGATGTTGGAGTTTATGCCAGTTCTTTTCAGTTGGAGGTTTCACTCCTCTAATTGTTTGCATACCTCCCCTGCCTCTTCTTCCTATATTATTGGTTCTTGTTTGGTTATTCTCTATGTGAGTTTTGAAGCTTATGGTCTTCTTGGTGACAAGCTCAAGTTCATCGAAAACGGAGTTCACTCGCATCTTCTATGATGTTTTCGATGTTCGAGGTTATGCCGGTTCTTCTCAGTTGGAGGTTTCACTCCTCTATTTGTTGGCATACCTCCCCTGCCTCTTCTTACTATATTATTGTTTCTTGTTTGGTTCTTCTATTTGTGAGTTTTGGAGCTTATGGCCATCTTGGTGACCAGCTCGAGTTCATCGAAAACGGAGTTCACTCGCATCTTTTATGATGTATTCGATGTTGGAGGTTATGCCGGTTCTTCTCGGTTGGAGGTTTCACTCCTCTATTTGTTAGCATACTTCCCCTGCCTCTTCTTACTATATTATCCGTTCTTGTTTGGTTCTTGTCTTTGTTAGTTTTGGAGCTTATGGTCATCTTGGTGACAAGCTCGGGTTCATCGAAAACGGAGTTCACCCGCATCTTCTATGATGTTTTCGATGTTGGAGGTTATGCCGGTTCTTCTCAGTTGGAGGTTTCACTCCTCTATTTGTTGGCATACCTCCCCTACCTCTTCTTACTATATTATTGGTTCTTGTTTGGTTCTTCTCTTTGTGAGTTTTGGAGCTTATGGTCATCTTGGTGACAAGCTCGAGTTCATCGAAAACGGAGTTCACTCGCATCTTCTATGATGTTTTCGATGTTGGAGGTTATGCCAGTTCTTGTCAGTTGGATGTTTCACTCCTCTATTTGTTGG
>NW_021295811.1:10239-11508 GCF_002162155.2 Triticum dicoccoides | reverse complement strand
ATGTTGGAGGTTATGTCGGTTCTTCTCAGTTGGAGGTTTCACTCCTCTATTTGTTGGCATACCTCCCCTACCTCTTCTTACTATATTATTGGTTCTTGTTTGGTTCTTCTCTTTGTGAGTTTTGTAGCTTATGGTCATCTTGGTGACAAGCTAGAGTTCATCAAAAACGGAGTTCACTCGCATCTTCTATGATGTTTTCGATGTTGGAGGTTATGTTGGTTCTTCTCAGTTGGAGGTTTCAGTCCTGTATTTGTTGGCATACCTTCCCTGCCTCTTCTTACTATATTATCGGTTCTTGTTTGGTTCTTCTCTTTGTGAGTTTTGGAGCTTATGGTCATCTTGGTGACAAGCTCGAGTTCATCGAAAACGGAGTTCACTCGCATCTTCTATGATGTTTTCGATGTTGGAGGTTATGTCGGTTCTTCTTCGTTGAAGGTTTCACTCCTCTATTTGTTGGCATACCTCCCCTACCTCTTCTTACTATATTATTGGTTCTTGTTTGGTTCTTCTCTTTGTGAGTTTTCGAGCTTATGGTCATCTTGGTGACAAGCTCGAGTTCATCGAAAACGGAGTTCACTCGCATCTTCTATGATGTTTTTGATGTTGGAGGTTATGTCGGTTCTTCTCGGTTGGAGGTTTCACTCCTCTATTTGTTGGCATACCTTCCCTGCCTCTTCTTACTATATTATTGGTCCTTGTTTGGTTCTTCTCTTTGTGAGTTTTGGAGCTTATGGTCATCTTGGTGACAAGCTCGAGTACATCGAAAACGGAGGTCACTCGCATCTTCTATGATGTTTTCGATGTTGGAGGTTATGCCGGTTCTTCTCAGTTGGATGTTTCACACCTCTATTTGTTGGCATACCTCCCGAGCCTCTTCTTGCTATATTATCGGTTCTTGTCTGGTTCTTCTCTTTGTGAGTTTTGGAGCTTATAGTCATCTTGGTGACAAGCTTGAGTTCATCGAAAACGGAGTTCACTCGCATCTTCTGTGATGTTTTCGACATTGGAGGTTATGTTGGTTCTTCTCAGTTGGAGGTTTCACTCCTCTATTTGTTGGCATACCTCCCCTGCCTCTTCTTACTATATTATTGGTTCTTGTTTGGTTCTTCTCTTTGTGAGTTTTGGAGCTTATGGTCATCTTGGTGACAAGCTCGAGTTCATCGAAAACGGAGTTCACTCGCATCTTCTATGATGTTTTCGATGTTGGAGGTTATGCCGGTTCTTCTCAGTTGGAGGTTTCACTCCTCTATTTGTTGGCATACCTCCCCT
>NW_021295811.1:9210-10229 GCF_002162155.2 Triticum dicoccoides | reverse complement strand
AAAACGGAGTTCACTCGCATCTTTTATGATGTTTTCGATGTTGGAGGTTATGCCTATTCTTCTCAGTTGGAGGTTTCACTCCTCTATTTGTTGGCATACCTCCCCTGCCTCTTCTTACTATATTATTGGTTCTTGTTTGCTTCTTCTCTTTCTGAGTTTTGGAGCTTATGGTCATCTTGGTGACAAGCTCGAGTACATCGAAAACGGAGTTCACTCGCTTCTTCTATGATGTTTTCGATGTTGGAGGTTATGCCGGTTCTTCTCAGTTGGAGGTTTCACTCCTCTATTTGTTGGCATACCTCCCCTGCCTCTTCTTACTATATTATTGGTTCTTGTTTGGTTCTTCTCTTTGTGAGTTTTGGAGCTTATGGTCAGCTTGGTGACAAGCTCGAGTTCATCGAAAATGGACTTCACTCGCATCTTCTATGATGTTTTCGATGTTGGAGGTGATGCCGGTTCTTCTCAGTTGGAGGTTTCACTCCTCTATTTGTTGGCATACCTCCCCTAACTTTTCTTACTATATTACTGGTTCTTGTTTGGTTCTTCTGTTTGTGAGTTTTGGAGCTTATGGTCATCTTGGTGACAAGCTCGAGTTCATCGAAAACGGAGTTCACTCACATCTTTTATGATGTTTTTGATGTTGCAGGTTATGTCGGTTCTTCTTAGTTGGAGGTTTCACTCCTCTATTTGCTAATGTACCTCCCATGCCTATTCTTACTATATTATCGGTTCCTGTTTGGTTCTTCTCTTTGTGAGTTTTGGAGCTTATGGTCATCTTGGTGACAAGCTCGAGTACATCGAAAACGGAGTTCACTTGCATCTTTTATGATGTTTTCGATGTTGGAGGTTATGCCGGTTCTTCTCAGTTGGAGGTTTCACTCCTCTATTTGTTGGCATACCTCCCCTGCCTCTTCTTACTATATTTTCGGTTCTTGTTTGGTTCTTCTCTTTGTGAGTTTTGGAGCTTATGGTCATCTTGGTGACAAGCTCGAGTTCATCGAAAACGGAGTTCGCTCGCA
>NW_021295811.1:8624-9200 GCF_002162155.2 Triticum dicoccoides | reverse complement strand
TCTCAGTTGGAGGTTTCACTCCTCTATTTGTTAATGTACCTCCCATGCCTCTTCTTACAATATTATCGGTTCCTGTTTGGTTCTTCTCCTTGTGAGTTTTGGAGCTTATGGTCATCTTGGTGACAAGCTCGAGTTCATCGAAAACGGAGTTCACTTGCATCTTCTATGATGTTTTCGATGTTGGAGGTTATGCCGGTTCTTCTCAGTTGGAGGTTTCACTCCTCTATTTGTTGACATACCTCCCCTGCCTCTTCTTACTATAATATTGGTTCTTGTTTGGTTCTTCTCTTTGTGAGTTTTGGAGCTAATGGTCATCTTGGTGACAAGCTCGAGTACATCGAAAACGGAGTTCACTCGCATCTTTTATGATGTTTTCGATGTTGGAGGTTATGCCGGTTCTTCTCAGTTGGAGGTTTCACACCCCTATTTGTTGGCATACCTCCCCTGCCTCTTCTTACTATATTATCGGTTCTTGTCTAGTTCTTCTCTTTGTGAGTTTTGGAGCTTATGGTCATCTTGGTGACAAGCTCGAGTTCATCGAAAACGGAGTTCACTCGCATCTTCTATGATGTTTTC
>NW_021295811.1:5403-6986 GCF_002162155.2 Triticum dicoccoides | reverse complement strand
TGGTTCTTCTCTTTGTGAGTTTTGGATCTTATGGTCATCTTGGTGACAAGCTCGAGTTCATCGAAAACGGAGTTCACTCGCATCTTCTATGATGTTTTCGATGTTGGAGGTTATGCCGGTTCTTCTCGGTTGAAGGTTTCACTCCTCTGTTTGTTGGCATACCTCCCCTGCCTCTTCTTACTATATTATCGGTTCTTGTTTGGTTCTTCTCTTTGTGAGTTTCGGAGCTTATGGTCATCTTAGTGAAAAGCTCGAGTTCATCAAAAACGGAGCTCACTCGCATCTTCTATGATTTTTTCGATGTTGGAGGTTATGCCGGTTCTTCTCGGTTGGAGGTTTCACTCCTCTATTAGTTGGCATACCTCCTGTTGGGGATATTACTACTGGGCGTAAACCGGCCTATCTGGGCCGGGTTAACTTCATCAGTAGTTAAGTATGTTAAAGCCCATGAAGGTAGATGAGGGCTCAAGACCCATAATCGGCTAAGAGCCTGTAGCCGTAAACCGGCGTCAATATGTAACTTGTATTGTAAGTTAGGAATAAGTAGAGACCACACCGGACACATCTATGAGCCGGTGTTGGGACTCTGTAAACTGACGGGCGTCACCCATGTATATAAGGGGACGACCCGGCGGTGGTTCAAGGACAACAGACAACAACTCGAGACGTAGGCGAAGCTTGTTTGCTCCCTAGTCATCGAAACCCCATCAATTCCATCACAACTAGACGTAGGATTTTACCTTCATCGAAGGGGCCGAACTAGTATAAACTCTCTTGCGTCCTTGTGTCCGCTTTAACCCCTTCAAGCTAAGCCGTCGCGATGGCTCCACGACTAAGTCCTTTCTCTAAGACAGCTGCCTTGACAAAACCACGACACCTCCCCTGCCTCTTCTTACTATATTATCGGTTCTTGTTTGGTTCTTCTCTTTGTGAGCTTTGGAGCTTATGGTCATCTTGGTGACAAACTCGAGTTCATCGAAAACGGAATTCACTCGCATCTTCTATGATGTTTTCGATGTTGGAGCTTATGCCGGTTCTTCTCAGTTGGAGGTTTCACTCCTCTATTTGTTGGCATACCTCCCCTGCCTCTTCTTACTATATTATCGGTTCTTGTTTGGTTCTTCTCTTTGTGAGTTTTGGAGCTTATGGTCATCTTGGTGACAAGCTCGAGTTCATCGAAAATGGAGTTCACCCGCATCTTCTATGATGTTTTCGATGTTGGAGGTTATGTCGGTTCTTCTCAGTTGGAGGTTTCACTCCTCTATTTGTTGGCATACCTCCCCTGCCTCTTCTTACTATATTATCGGTTCTTGTTTGGTTCTTCTCTTTCTGAGTTTTGGAGCTTATGGTCATCTTGGTGACAAGCTCGAGTTCATCGAAAACGGAGTTCACTCGCATCTTCTATGATGTTTTCGATGTTGGAAGTTATGTCGGTTCTTCTCAGTTGGAGGTTCCACTCCTCTATTTCTTGGCATAGCTCCCCTACCTCTTCTTACTATATTATTGTTTCTTGTTTGGTTCTTCACTTTGTGAGATTTGGAGCTTATGGTCATCTTGGTGACAAGCTCGAGTTCAGCAAAAAC
>NW_021295811.1:3568-4467 GCF_002162155.2 Triticum dicoccoides | reverse complement strand
TTCATCGAAAACGGAGTTCACTCGCATCTTCTATGATGTTTTCGGTGTTGGAGGTTATGTCGGTTCTTCTTAGTTGGAGGTTTCACTCATCTATTTGTTGGCATACCTCCCCTGCCTCTTCTTACTATATTATTGGTTCTTGTTTGGTTCTTCTCTTTCTGAGTTTTGGAGCTTACGGTCATCTTGGTGACAAGCTCGAGTTCATCGAAAACGGAGTTCACTCGCATCTTTTATGATGTATTCGATGTTGGAGGTTATGCCGGTTCTTCTCGGTTGGAGGTTTCACTCCTCTATTTGTTAGCATACTTCCCCTGCCTCTTCTTACTATATTATCTGTTCTTGTTTGGTTCTTGTCTTTGTGAGTTTTGGAGCTTATGGTCATCTTGGTGACAAGCTCGGGTTCATCGAAAACGGAGTTCACTCGCATCTTCTATGATGTTTTCGATGTTGGAGGTTATGCCGGTTCTTCTCAGTTGGAGGTTTCACTCCTCTATTTGTTGGCATACCTCCCCTACCTCTTCTTACTATATTATTGGTTCTTGTTTGGTTCTTCTCTTTGTGAGTTTTGGAGCTTATGGTCATCTTGGTGACAAGCTCGAGTTCATCGAAAACGGAGTTCACTCGCATCTTCTATGATGTTTTCGATGTTGGAGGTTATGCCAGTTCTTCTCAGTTGGATGTTTCACTCCTCTATTTGTTGGCATACCTCCCCTGCCTCTTCTTACTATATTATTGGTTCTTGTTTGGTTCTTCTCTTTGTGAGTTTTGGAGCTTATGGTCATCTTGGTGACAAGCTCTAGTTCATCGAATACGGAGTTCACTCGCATGTTCTATGATGTATTCGATGTCTGAGGTTATGTCGGTTCTTCTCGGTTGGAGGTTTCACTCCTCTATTTGTT
>NW_021295811.1:3299-3558 GCF_002162155.2 Triticum dicoccoides | reverse complement strand
TCGGTTCTTGTTTGGTTCTTCTCTTTGTGAGTTTTGGAGCTTATGGTCATCTTGGTGACAATCTCGACTTCATCGAAAACGGAGTTCACTCGCATCTTCTATGATGTTTTCGGTGTTGGAGGTTATGTCGGTTCTTCTTAGTTGGAGGTTTCACTCATCTATTTGTTGGCATACCTCCCCTGCCTCTTCTTACTATATTATTGGTTCTTGTTTGGTTCTTCTCTTTCTGAGTTTTGGAGCTTACGGTCATCTTGGTGAC
>NW_021295811.1:2681-3226 GCF_002162155.2 Triticum dicoccoides | reverse complement strand
TTCTCTTTGTGAGTTTTGGAGCTTATGGTCATCTTGGTGACAAGCTCGAGTTCATCGAAAACGGAGTTCACTCACATCTTCTATGATGTTTTCGATGTTGGAGCTTATGCCGGTTCTTCTCGGTTGGAGGTTTCACTCCTGTATTTGTTGGCATACCTCCCCTGCCTCTTCTCACTATATTATCGGTTCTTGTTTGGTTCTTGTCTTTGTGAGTTTTGGAGCTTATGGTCATCTTGGTGACAATCTCGAGTTCATCAAAAACGGAGTTCACTCGCATCTTCTATGATGTTTTCGATGTTGGAGGTTATGCCGGTTCTTCTCAGTTGGAGGTTTCACTCCTCTATTTGTTTGCATACCTCCCCTACCTCTTCTTACTATATTATTGGTTCTTGTTTGGTTTTTCTCTTTGTGAGTTTTGGAGCTTATAGTTATCTTGGTGACAAGCTCAAGTTCATCAAAAACGGAGTTCACTCGCATCTTCTATGATGTTTTCGATGTTGGAGTTTATGCCAGTTCTTCTTAGTTGGAGGTTTCACTCCTCTATT
>NW_021295811.1:808-2588 GCF_002162155.2 Triticum dicoccoides | reverse complement strand
GGCATACCTCCCCTGCCTCTTCTTACTATATTATTGGTTCTTGTTTGGTTTTTCTCTTTGTGAGTTTTGGAGCTTATAGTTATCTTGGTGACAAGCTCAAGTTCATCAAAAACGGAGTTCACTCGCATCTTCTATGATGTTTTCGATGTTGGAGTTTATGCCAGTTCTTCTTAGTTGGAGGTTTCACTCCTCTATTTGTTGGCATACCTCCCCTGCCTCTTCTTCCTATATTATTGGTTCTTGTTTGGTTCTTCTCTTTGTGAGTTTTGAAGCTTATGGTCTTCTTGGTGACAAGCTCAAGTTCATCGAAAACGGAGTTCACTCGCATCTTCTATGATGTTTTCGATGTTGGAGGTTATGCCGGTTCTTCTCAGTTGGAGGTTTCACTCCTCTATTTGTTGGCATACCTCCCCTGCCTCTTCTTACTATATTATTGGTTCTTGTTTGGTTCTTCTCTTTGTGAGTTTTGGAGCTTATGGTTATCTTGGTGACAAGCTCGAGTTCATCGAAAACAGAGTTCACTCGCATCTTCTATGATGTTTTCAATGTTGGAGGTTATGTCGGTTCTTCTCAGTTGGAGATTTCACTCCTCTATTTGTTGGCATACCTCCCATGCCTCTTCTCACTATATTATTGGTTCTTGTTTGGTTCTTGTCTTTGTGAGTTTTGGAGCTTATGGTCATCGTGGTGACAATCTCGAGTTCATCGAAAACGGAGTTCACTCGCATCATCTATGATGTTTTCGATGTTGGAGGTTATGCCGGTTCTTCTCAGTTGGAGGTTTCACTCCTCTATTTGTTGGCATACCTCCCCTGCCTCTTCTTACTATATTATTGGTTCTTGTTTGGTTCTTCTGTTTGTGAGTTTTGGAGCTTATGGTCATCTTGGTGACAAGCTCAAGTTCATCAAAAACGGAGTTCACTCGCATCTTCTATGATGTTTTCGATGTTGGAGTTTATGCCAGTTCTTCTCAGTTGGAGGTTTCACTCCTCTATTTGTTGGCATACCTCCCCTGCCTCTTCTTACTATATTATTGGTTCGTGTTATGTTCTTCTCTTTGTGAGTTTTCGAGCTTACAGTCATCTTGGTGACATGCTTGCGTTCATCAAAAACGGAGTTCACTCACATCTTCTATGATGTTTTCGATGTTGGAGGTTATGCCGGTTCTTCTCGGTTGGAGGTTTCACTCCTGTATTTGTTGGCATACCTCCCCTGCCTCTTCTTACTATATTATCGGTTCTTGTTTGGTTCTTGTCTTTGTGAGTTTTGGAGCTTATGGTCATCTTGGTGACAATCTCGAGTTCATCGAAAACGGAGTTCACTCGCATCTTCTATGATGTTTTCGATGTTGGAGGTTATGCCGGTTCTTCTCAGTTGGAGGTTTCACTCCTCTATTTGTTGGCATACCTCCCCTGCCTCTTCTTACTATATTATTGGTTCTTGTTTGGTTTTTCTCTTTGTGAGTTTTGGAGCTTATGATCATCTTGGTGACAAGCTCAAGTTCATCAAAAACGGAGTTCACTCGCATCTTCTATGATGTTTTCGATGTTGGAGTTTATGCCAGTTCTTCTTAGTTGGAGGTTTCACTCCTCTATTTGTTGGCATACCTACCCTGCCTCTTCTTCCTATATTATTGGTTCTTGTTTGGTTCTTTTCTTTGTGAGTTTTGAAGCTTATGGTCATCTTGGTGACAAGCTCGAGTTCATCGAATACGGAGTTCACTCGCATCTTCTATGATGTATTCGATGTCTGAGGTTATGTCGGTTCTTCTCGGTTGGAG
>NW_021295811.1:0-798 GCF_002162155.2 Triticum dicoccoides | reverse complement strand
AAAACGGAGTTCACTCGCATCATCTATGATGTTTTCGATGTTGGAGGTTATGCCGGTTCTTCTCAGTTGGAGGTTTCACTCCTCTATTTGTTGGCATACCTCCCCTGCCTCTTCTTACTATATTATTGGTTCTTGTTTGGTTCTTCTGTTTGTGAGTTTTGGAGCTTATGGTCATCTTGGTGACAAGCTCAAGTTCATCAAAAACGGAGTTCACTCGCATCTTCTATGATGTTTTCGATGTTGGAGTTTATGCCAGTTCTTCTCAGTTGGAGGTTTCACTCCTCTATTTGTTGGCATACCTCCCCTGCCTCTTCTTACTATATTATTGGTTCGTGTTTGGTTCTTCTCTTTGTGAGTTTTCGAGCTTACAGTCATCTTGGTGACAAGCTTGCGTTCATCAAAAACGGAGTTCACTCACATCTTCTATGATGTTTTCGATGTTGGAGGTTATGCCGGTTCTTCTCGGTTGGAGGTTTCACTCCTGTATTTGTTGGCATACCTCCCCTGCCTCTTCTTACTATATTATCGGTTCTTGTTTGGTTCTTGTCTTTGTGAGTTTTGGAGCTTATGGTCATCTTGGTGACAATCTCGAGTTCATCGAAAACGGAGTTCACTCGCATCTTCTATGATGTTTTCGATGTTGGAGGTTATGTCGGTTCTTCTCAGTTGGAGGTTTCACTCCTCTATTTGTTGGCATACCTCCCCTGCCTCTTCTTACTATATTATTGGTTCTTGTTTGGTTTTTCTCTTTGTGAGTTTTGGAGCTTATGATCATCTTGGTGACAAGCTCAAGTTCAT
>NW_021295810.1:0-1165 GCF_002162155.2 Triticum dicoccoides | reverse complement strand
TGTTCACACACTTAGCTCACACACAGTAGGACATGTTCACCCGCCTCTGATTCATCCCCGATGAATCAGACCTGACTCAACTCTAAGCAGTAGCAGGCATGACAAACAAACATGAATGAGTAGGCACAACAGGGCTCAAACAACTCCTACTCATGCTAGTGGGTTTCATCTATTTACTGTGGCAATGACAGGTCATGCAAAGGATAAAGGGGTTCAGCTACCGCAGCAAGTAACAAATATGTCGTTGTTGTCCTAATGCAGTAAAAGAGAGCAGGAGCGAGAGAGTGGGATTTTATCGGAATGAACAAGGGGGTTTTGCTTGCCTGGCACTTCTGAAGATAACATTGAGTCTTCATCAGTGTCAACGATCACATCATCGGTATCACGTCTATCGAGAGGGGACAAATACCGGCAACACAGAAGGAAACACAATCAATGCAATGCACAATATGACATGGCAAAATGAATGTGTTTTGAGCTAATGCAACTAGCAACATATTAAATGAAGTTGGTTTGAATACAAGATTCAAATTCAAACTCCATATGTGATTATTCAAATGCCATTTAATTGATTTGTGCTAAACAGCACCTATAAGTTGTTCTAACATGCATGAAAATGGTACAGATGGATTCCTTGAATTTTTCTGATAATTTTTCATATATAAATTATATAATTTGGAGTTACGGTTAATTTTCTATGATTTTTAGAAGTTTTAGGCATTTTCTGAAATTTCTTGAATATTTAGAATTAAAATAATTCCAGAAAATGAATTATGGCGTCAGCACCACGTCACTGTGACGTCAGCAGTCAACTGGGCTGGCTCAGGTCAAACCTGACGTGTGGGGGCCACACGTCAGTGACACAGTGCTGGCTGGAGTCACAGACATGTGGGGCCGGTCAAAGGCCACGTCAGCGAGGTCAACGCCGACGCGTGGGGTCACTGCAATTAGATTAAACTTAATCTATTTTAGTTAGCCGGTTAGTTAGGCCGTGGGGCCCGGCTGTCAGTGGCTCTGGGGGTTAGTTAGTGGGGTCATTAGCGCTAATGACGACGCCACGTCAGATACGCCGGCGATGAGTCGCCGGTGACCACAGAACACGGCGGGGCACGCCGGACTTGCGCTAGAGGCGTCAGTTTGGCGCGCTGAGGGCACCAGGGGATGG
>NW_021295809.1:0-1247 GCF_002162155.2 Triticum dicoccoides | reverse complement strand
AGATGGGTTTAATCCGTTTGGGAACATGAGCACGTCTTATAGCATGTGGCCAGTTTTTGTGGTGCCGTACAACCTGCCACCATGGGCATGCATGGATCAGTCCAACTTCATGATGTCATTGCTTATCCCGGGTCCAGATTCTCCAGGAAAGGATTTTGATGTCTTTATGGAGCCCCTCGTAGAAGAACTGCTCCAGCTCTGGACTGGTGTACCTACACACGATGCCTTGAGTCCGGAAGAAAAGTTCAATCTACGTGCTGCGATCATATGGTCCATCCATGATTTCCCGGCTCTGCACACTCTATCTGGGAGGATCACAGCGGGTTATCAGGCTTGTGTCCATTGTGACAAAGACCCTTGCTCAAAGAGAATAAGGAGCAAGATATGCTATATTGGGCACCGCCGCTTTCTTCCTCGAAACCATCGTTGGCGAAGAAGCAAAGATTTTAATGGTGAGAATGAAACCCGTGACAAGCCAGCTGAATTCACTAAAGAAGAGCTAGAGCAGCAACTTGAAATGGTGAAAGATGTGAGACCAGGAAAGTTGGCGAAGAAAAGAAAGCGTGAGGAAGGTCAATGTTGGGACCGGAGGTCTTGTTTGTGGGACCTGCCATACTGGGCTGATCTGAAATTAAGGCATAATCTCGATGTAATGCACATTGAGAAAAACATATGCGAGAATCTGCTAGGGACGTTTCTGAACATTGAAGGGAAGACAAAGGACACGGTTAGTTCTAGGCTTGATTTGGAGGATATGGGAATAAGAGAAGATTTGCATCTACAGCACAATGAAGATGAAGATTCATTTGAAATTCCATGAGCATGGTATACAATGAATAAAGAACAAAAGCTTGCATCCTATGAATTCCTAAGAGCGGTGAAATTTCCAGATGGTTATGCTGCTAACCTAGCAAAGTGTGTTACTTCTGATGGATTCATGCTTTCAGTACTGAAAACCCATGATTGTCACATCCTCCTCCAAAGGATTTTACCGGCGGGTCTCTGAGGAATCATGCACAAGGATATATATGAAGCGGTTGCTGAGCTGGGAAATTTCTTTAGAGAACTGTGCTGCAAAACCCTCAAGTTAACTGTCTTGGAAAGACTTGAAAAAGAAATCCCAATTATTCTTCGTTCGAGAGTCTCCGCCCTTCTTCCACTCCGTCCCAAAGACTAACTAAGACCAATTGAGTCACGTTTTCATGTTCTAATTGAACAGTAATTACACATAATAGAAAAATGGACTC
>NW_021295808.1:0-2101 GCF_002162155.2 Triticum dicoccoides | reverse complement strand
TGCTCTGGAGGATGTGATAGCAAATAAGGATGTTCAGGAGGAAGATTATGTGAGACAGCATAGAGTTGCACATGATGATGCTTTTGTGCCGAATCAAAATCATGTTTTTGTTGGTGATCCATAAAAAATCAATACGAAAGGAGCACCGAAAGGGCAGAATAACAAAGGCCGTGGTAAGGAACCTGGCGTGACTACAAACGATAGACCCAAAAGTTTTGATGAGAAACCTCCTATACGTCTATGCGGTTTATGCAGAGGAAAAGGTCATTTCAAAAACAATTGTCCTCAGAATCCAAAGTATGTGCACACCATTTTATTAATGTTTTTTTCTTGTTTAGTTAATACTTTACAAAATTTTGAAGTATATTACAATCTTTCTATGTAGGAACATGGCATGATGATCATAGCAAAGAAATGTTTGAATAAAAAGAACAACTTCTGATTACAGTTGACGATTTATTTGGTTGTCTTAAAGAATAGTACTTACATATTTGTTTCGTTACATTGATACGGGAGACTTGTAATCGGTGTTTATTTATGTCATATTTGTTGGTACTATACTCGTTGTTCTTAATATGATATGCGACATACAAATTTTACGTTATAATATGTTATGCGTTATACAAATTTAACAGGATATGTATCATATACATTTTTTCGTAAAAATATATGATTTTGTGTATAAATCATGCATGTTGGGCAATCAGAGGTGCTTCACAGCCGTCGGTTGCTTTAATTTTCAAAAAATAACGTTAACAGGCGCCAGTAGGCGCCGCGGAGGACGATCCCGAGGCGCTGCACAGCCGCCAGTAGGCGCCGCGGAGGGCGATCCCGAGGCTGACGCCGCCCTCGGGCGCAGAGGGGCACACGCGGGCCGATGTAGAATCAGCCTCGGTACCGGCAACGGCCAACCCTGGGGCGACGCGCGGCGCGGGCCTGTTGGCCAGATGACGCGGCCCACGTGCGCCATGTAGCGGCGAACGTGCGGCGCGGGCGGCGCTCGCCTCTGAGATATCGTCATCATATATCATCGGAGTATTTTAAAACCCCAAATCATATATTCGCGAGAACACTCATTGAACATAAATTATAAATTAAATAATAAAATAAGAAATGATAAAATGTATTTTTAATAAATTTACCAGGGTACATAAACTTGACATGCTAAAAATATTTGAAACTCACATAAAAAAATAAAGCATCCACACACAATTCTCAGTCATGAACAAATAATATTTCAACAATCACGTAGAATTGTCGTATGATATTTTTATTTTTGTTTCCTCTTCGCAAGTCGAATTACTTTGTTCTTCACTTCTGTAAGCTTATTTTCGGGGAACATAATAATTCTAGCTATCATTCTTTCTCTCAAACTATCAATAGATTCCTGAAAAGTAATAAAAATAATATTATTTTCATCACTTATATATGATATAATGTACTAATTTTTCATACTTAAAATGTACCCACTTGAGAAATAGGAGTAATAAATTTTTCTCCGTCCCAATATTGAAAACAGCGAAGGACGAACAGTCCACATGAGTTCCTGTGTTAAAAAAACATAAGTACATTTTTGAAAGCACGTTAAGTAAGATAGCACTTGATCAATTAATATATTTCAAAAGCACATGCTACATGTAACTCACCCATCTTCTTGTTGAGGCATGTCGTAGGGGACTATAGGCCATGCGGACACATCCGGGAACGACATAATAGCACTGTCATTTGCATCTTGAATATCTCCTGCAAGTTGCTCTCTCTGACAAAAAAATATGAACATGTTGACTATATACGGTAAACAAATTATATGGTTAATTGTACACACATGAATACGAAACTTACAAAATTTTCAACGAATTTCCTGGTAGCTTCAGAGATATTTACTTCCCCCCTCAAAGAATCAAGAATTTGGAACTCTTTCTTTCTGGTGTGCAAAACACATGTAATCCAATGGTTTTTATCCTTATTTAAAGCAAAATAAGCCTATTTCTCAACTTAAATATTGTTAGTAAGCTCGGCTTTCACATAAGATAGTAACGAAAATACAATTCTGCAATACAAACGGTACCTTCAGTTTTGCAAAATATTCTGTCATGCATCT
>NW_021295807.1:0-1865 GCF_002162155.2 Triticum dicoccoides | reverse complement strand
AAATCTGTAAGAGACATCATAGATCGCACCATATCTAGTAAAGTACGATTACGACGTTCGGA
This sequence comes from Triticum dicoccoides, assembly GCF_002162155.2. Taxonomy (NCBI): domain Eukaryota; kingdom Viridiplantae; phylum Streptophyta; class Magnoliopsida; order Poales; family Poaceae; genus Triticum; species Triticum dicoccoides. Next base: position 1,803 of record NW_021295807.1, on the reverse strand, counting down.
CACACCATTACGCTGTGGTGTTCCGGGGGGCGTGAGTTGCGAAACTATTCCACAGTTTTTCAAATGTACACCAAACTCGTAACTCAAATATTCTCCTCCACGATCAGATCGTAGAAACTTTATTTTCTTGTTACGATGATTTTCAACTTCACTCTGAAATTCTTTGAACTTTTCAAATGTTTCAGACTTATGCTTCATTAAGTAGATATATCCATATCTGCTCAAATCATCTGTGAAGGTGAGAAAATAATGATATCCGCCACGAGCCTCAATATTCATCGGACCACATACATCGGTATGTATGATTTCCAACAAATCTGTTGCTCTCTCCATAGTACTGGAGAACGGTGTTTTAGTCATCTTACCCATGAGGCACGGTTCGCAAGTACCAAGTGATTCATAATCAAGTGGTTCCAAAAGTCCATTAGTATGGAGTTTCTTCATGCGTTTTACATCGATATGACCTAAACGACAGTGCCACAAATAAGTTGCACTTTCATTATCAACTCTGTATCTTTTGGTTTCAACATTATGAATATGTGTATTACTACTATCGAGATTTAGTAAGAATAGACCACTCTTCAAGGGTGCATGACCATAAAAGATATTACTCATATAAATAGAACAACCATTATTCTCTGATTTAAATGAATAACCGTCTCGCATTAAACAAGATCCAGATATAATGTTCATGCTCAACGCTGGCACCAAATAACAATTATTTAGGTCTAATATTAATCCCGAAGGTAGATGTAGAGGTAGCGTGCCGACCGCGATCACATCGACTTTGGAACCGTTTCCCACGCGCATCGTCACCTCGTCCTTTGCCAGTGCCCGCTTATTCTGTAGTCCCTGTTTCGAGTTGCAAATATTAGCAACAGAACCAGTATCAAATACCCAGGTGCTACTGCGAGCATTGGTAAGGTACACATCAATAACATGTATATCACATATACTTTGTTCACCTTGCCATCCTTCTTATCCGCCAAATACTTGGGCCAGTTCCGCTTCCAGTGACCAGTCTGCTTGCAGTAGAAGCACTCAGTTTCAGGCTTAGGTCTAGACTTGGGTTTCTTCTCTTGAGCAGCAACTTGCTTGCCGTTCTTTTTGAAGTTCCCCTTTTTCTTCCCTTTGCCCTTTTTCTTGAAACTAGTGGTCTTGTTAACCATCAACACTTGATGCTCCTTCTTGATTTCTACCTCCGCAGCTTTTAGCATTGCGAAGAGCTCGGGAATAATCTTGTTCATCCCTTGCATATTATAGTTCATCACGAAGCTCTTGTAGCTTGGTGGCAGTGATTGGAGAATTCTGTCAATGACGCAATCATCTGGAAGATTAACTTCCAATTGAATCAAGTGATTATTATACCCAGACATTTTGAGTATATGCTCACTGACAGAACTGTTCTCTTCCATCTTGCAGCTATAGAACTTATTGGAGACTTCATATCTCTCAATCCGGGCATTTGCTTGAAATATTAACTTCAACTCCTGGAACATCTCATATGCTCCATGACGTTCAAAACGTCGTTGAAGTCCCGATTCTAAGCCGTAAAGCATGGCACACTGAACTATCGAGTAGTCATCAGCTTTGCTCTGCCAGACGTTCATAACATCTGGCGTTGCTCCAGCAGCAGGCCTGGCACCCAGCGGTGCTTCCAGGACGTAATTCTTCTGTGCAGCAATGAGGATAATCCTCAAGTTACGGACCCAGTCCGTGTAATTGCTACCATCATCTTTCAACTTTGCTTTCTCAAGGAACGCATTAAAATTTAACGGAACAACAGCACGAGCCATCTATCTA
>NW_021295805.1:0-1752 GCF_002162155.2 Triticum dicoccoides | reverse complement strand
AAAGGAAAAACTTGACATATTAGATAAAATACTCTAGGTTCCCCCACCTGTATCCCCAGCCCTACGAAGTGATACCTAGTCCTACTTCTAAGAAGAACATGTGGTAGCATATGAAAATAACCTCCCTAGACATATTAGATAATTTTAAGATGAAGATGTGGTTGCATGGCTCAAAAGTTGGAAATAACTGACACCCTTTGGTTTGTGAGAAACTATAACATAATTCTCTGATCAACATGGATACCGCTTGATGTGTATTTCACAGTCTCAGCTTCCGACTATGGAAATAACTGACACCCTTTGGTTTGCGGGAAACTATACCATAATTCTGAGATCAACATGGATACCGCTTGATGTGTATTTCACCGTCTCAGCTTCCGTAACTTCATTTTGGTAAGTACAGAGCTTACTAATTTGCATAACATGGTAAGCACATCACTCTATGATTAAACTTAGCTAACGGAGTATACCTTAGCTCTGAGATAAATGCACCCCAAAACAAACAGAAAATAAGGAAGAAACCAAATTTAGATGGACTACAAAGTGCAAGTGCAGAGTTAGAACAATATATGCAACTCCTTAAGAAAACATTACTTCATCTACGTGATCTCCAAAGTTAAAACATCTCAACTGGCAGCAACCAGCAAGGTCAATAAAAATCACCTAAGAAAAAGTAAAGGTAGTGCTTATCAGTAGCTGATTGCGAACACTTCAAAAAATATACTTCAAACTGTTTTTTTTTTTGAATCATTACTTCAAACTGCTTATACACATAGCAAAGACAAACATTGCTTTTACATAAATAGACCACAGATTGTCAGATAATTTTCTCTGAAGAAATACTCTTTTGTCCTTGTAGGCAGGATAACCAATTTATTTAAGTATACTATATGTGGTAATCTTCCTTGATTCTCAGGGCAACTAGTAGCTTTTGAGCCCTTATTTTCATTGGTGAAATATCTTTGACATACGAAACTGCTACTCAGTTATATATTTTCAGTAGAATTTAAGTACTTATTAAAAAAGTTTGTTGTCGACCCAATGCGATACACCCCTAAAAGATGCACGTGATGTGACTCTTAAAATATACAGGCGACAATTGTTCACCGTCGTATTTTGTGCTAAACTTTGACCTTAGATTTGATTAGCAAAATATCAGTTATATGCCATGAAAATATATTCATAGTTTTGTATCTGAAAGGAGTTTCCAATGATATTAATTTGGTTACATATAAATGATATGTTGCTAGTGATACTATGGTCAAACTTTATGCCAAAGTACAAATAAACCGGACAGAGGCAGTACGCGCTTGGAAATTGATGGTATCAAAGAAAAGAGGACTCAACTTCAGGACCCAGTCAATGAAATTTTAATAAATAGCCTGCATCAGTCCCACGACTAGGCTCATATAGGCTTCAGAAGAGCCTAAGCCATGAGGGGTGTGTCGAAATATATTGCACAAGCTTCTTCATCAGCTTAAGCTTTTGGGGAACTACTGGTTAACATCATGAATTCAAGAGAGGGTATACCCATTGCATGGTCCAACTCAACTGGTTGCACACGTGTCTCTTAGGACATGCTTTTGGCTTATTTCAATGTGCATAATTAGTTTTCCTAAACTCATAATATTGGCCTAGTGTCTCAAAGAAGCGAATTCATATTTGACTTGGCATGATATACATGGACATAAATAACTGACACCCTTCTGTTTGTGGGAAACTATAACATAATTCTAAGATCAACATGGACAC
>NW_021295804.1:0-1396 GCF_002162155.2 Triticum dicoccoides | reverse complement strand
AAGGAAGAAAGAGATGTTTATTTGCTGTCCAAAAAGTTCTCTCACGTCACTTTTGGCCCAAGAGAAGATAGAGTCCAAGTCTCTCACGTTCTGGATTCAGATTCGGACTGCACAGACATACCTGACTCAAAACGCACACAAGTTTTTCATACGGACTCCGAATTGGGTGATTTTTTTTTGTTGGAAACTAGATTTCGTGCACTTTCCAACCCAATTGGAATCACCTTCAAATTCGTCCGGAGCGTTGAGTTGTGGATGAAACAATCTGATGCTGCAGCAGAATCCGAGTCAAACTACAAGTCCAAAGGTGTTACATCACCTCCACTTGGGCCCATTGGCCTTGTACGACCTAGATTTAGTTTTAGGCTGCCTTGGGACGTCCTCCCACCTCCTTGGCCGCCACCCCTTGCTCCTATATAAGTAGATCCATCTAGTAGCTTTTCCTTGGGACTTGTTTAGTTAAAAGTTAGCCATTGCAACTTCGTGTGCTTCGTTTGTGTCCAACGACCAGACCAAGACCATTTTTCGGATCCCCACCATTATCAATACTTCATACATATTCGCGATATTCAGATTGCTTTTATCATATTCTTGCTTGTTCTTCGATTGCTTGCAGGAATAGACCTTCGTGGTCAGGTTGATCGTGCTCCGGCGTGGTCAATAACCTCTCGGAGTTGGTTTAGCGATTGCTAAGGCACAACGTCATTGCACGTTTGTAGTCGGATCGTCAAAGTCGTCTCCACCAAATCGATAGTTATCATCTCATCGAAAGATCGGGACACCCCGCCTCTATCATATGTGGATTGTACAAATGTCCCATACACCTGCAATTAGACAAAACACAAAAGTGTGTGAAGTATTTTTGTTCTGGATAACATAAATAGATTATTGAATAGTTTGCACAAGAAATCACCTGACAAATATGCATATATGCAATATTTTTGGTCATATCCAAGGTAGTCATGTCCTCATCAAGCAATAACATTTTCTTTTCCCTTCTTGTGTTTAATGACATAAGGGAAAGTCTCAATGAATTCAACCCATTTAGCATGTCTACGATTCAGTTTAGCTTGACTTTTAATATGTTTCAAAGATTCATGATCAGAATGTATAACAAATTCTTTGGGCCATAAATAATGTTGCCATGTTTCTAAAGTCCGAACAAGAGCATATAATTCTTTATCATAAGTAGAATAATTCAGACTAGGCCCACTCAATTTTTCAGAAAAGTATGCAACAGGTTTGCCATCTTGTAATAACACACCTCCTAATCCAATTCCACTAGCATCACATTCAAGCTCAAAAGTCTTATTAAAATCAGGAAGTTGGAGTAAAGGAGCATGTGTCAACTTATCTTTCAATACCGTGAAGGCTTCTCCCTGTGCGGTACCCCAAA
>NW_021295803.1:0-1903 GCF_002162155.2 Triticum dicoccoides | reverse complement strand
GCACGAACGCCGCGGCCGCAACGACGGCCGTTTCCCTCAAGCTCGAACTTGAGCACCACTCCACACTTGGCAACACCATTACACGGGGAGTCTTATATCCCAGGGACGCACTGGGCACGCACCCACGTCCCTGCCCACGTTGAGCACCCGTCCAGCCCGCTCCTACCGCGCCCACCCCGACATGCACGCACACGTCCAGGCGCGGCAGCCTGCGATGGACTAGCTCAACGTACTCCCTCCCCGCGCGCCAACGGCTACCTCCACACACACCCGTTCAACCACATGGACAGGCCCATGCGCCACACACACGCACACACGATGCGCTCAACGCTGCTGGCGTCCAACGGCCACAAGACTCGGACGCAGCACACACCATAGGCATGGCTTGCTGCTAACACAAAGAAGAAAAAAATATAAGAGCATTCTTTATAAGAAAACTACATAAAATATCATATGGCCCTAGCCCAATAATAACACATAAAATCAAGTGAAACATCTATTTAATTCTCTTGTAAAAATGAAGGATTTAAATAAACAAAAAACAAATTAGTGAGAAAAACAACATAGACCATTTAATCAATCACTTTTTTCATGCATGTCTTCCTCATACCTCCCCGCAAAAAGATTGTTATAGTTAAATATACTCAGTGCCTGTTCGGTTCCACTCCACTCCCTCAACTCCGCTCCCGGAGTGGAGCAGGCTGTAGCTCGTTTTCACAGAGCGGCTAAAGCCCAGCTCCACAACTCCGCGGAGTGGAGCGGGGCGGAGTGATTCCAAACAGGGCTTCAGTATTCAAATACACATTAGTGGAATACAAACCACATAGCTAGTACATCCACTTTAGTGCACTTCAATTGAAAGAGTCAAGCACGGATCAGAATAATGAATAGATCGACCTAAGAAAGTAACAGTTTGGACCCGATAAATAATAAAAAACATAATAAAATATGATGGCTACAATTTTGAAGAAACTACATAAACATGGATGTCCACATGCCACCAATCCTTGTAGCAGTCACAAAATCGTCTATCTCGTAAAGACTATCAAATAACGTTTTGCGCCGATGCGTGCCAGGACATCTGCCGCCTGATTATTTTCCCAGGCTATATGGTGAAATTCGAGCCCTTCAAACTGAGCTGACATTTTTAGGACGGCGTTGCGATAAGCTGCCATTTTTGGATCCTTGGCATCAAAGTCTCCATTTATTTGGGATATTGCGAGGTTCGAGTCCCCGTGCACCTCTAGGCGTTGAATGCCCATCGATACTGCCATCCGGAGACCATGTAAAAGGGCCTCATATTCGGCTGCATTGTTGGAGTCTGTGTACATTATCTGGAGTACGTATTCAACTGTGTCTCCTGTGGGGGACGTCAAAACGACGCCAGCCCCTAGACCGGCCAACATTTTGGAGCCGTCGAAGTGCATGACCCAGTTTGAATATGTGCCGTACTCTTGAGGGAGTTCGGCCTCCGTCCATTCTGCGACGAAGTCGGCCAAAACTTGCAACTTGATAGCTTGCCGTGGCTTGTAAGTTATGTCGAACGGGAGGAGCTCAATGGCCCATTTTGCAATCCGGCCCGTCACGTCGCGGTTGTTTATAATATTGTTAAGTGGTAGTTCCGAGGCTACTGTTTATTGAACACTCTTGAAAGTAGTGTCGCAGCTTCCGGGATGCCATAAATACCGCGCACACAATCTTTTGATAATGCGGGTACCGTGACTTGCACGGAGTAAGGAAAATGGACACATAGTAGACCGGCTTTTGAAGAGGGAATTTGTGTCCATCCGTTTCTCGTTCGACGACGAGCACTGCGCTTACGACCTGATGGGTTGCTGCAATGTATAATAGCATTGGTTCGCCAATGTTTGGCGCGGCCAGGACTGGGTTTGTTGCCAAGATG
>NW_021295802.1:0-2963 GCF_002162155.2 Triticum dicoccoides | reverse complement strand
GAGTCGGGGTCCTGACACCCCCCATCAATACCAGGGTTTCTAAAGACCAATGTCTTATAAAAGCTACAACTCCTATATCTCTATCTCCTTTACATACATACACAGTACATCCATATAATGTATCAGCAAACAAAAAGCACAAAAGAGGATGATTTTATTTTGCTTCCCAATTCAAGCAAATATAAGAATGATCTGTTCAAAAATTCATTCATGCATAGTATTCGGACTCATAAATTATCTCATTCGTGTACAAAATTTTGGCTCGATAGCCATGGACACACATAGCATTGGAGAGAGCAGAAGAGGAACCAGTGGCTTACATATGCCGGAGGCGTCGGGGTGGGTGACAGATAAGGAGAGATCCCATACATTAATAAATCCAGTCGGGGTTGTAGATATGGCAGTAGAAACCATTAAGGATGGGCTGCTTCACATCTCTAGGGATGCTGATGTCATCCTCTGCAATTAGACTAGTCGCAGTAAACAAGCAGTGGTACTAACAAGGAAAGCAATGACAAACTTGACCGCAACAATAAAAGGGCGAAAAAATCAATCAAAATTGTCCCTATTCTACCAAGTGAGGAAAAATGAATTCAAACAAACATGGAGAGCAGCGTGAGAGAGAACATGTTGTTCAAGTTTAACCCACTCATCCAACTTCCTATTGACTGCAGTTTCTAAATAAGGTGTTTGACACTCATTCGGTGATTGCTTTGCCATTTCATAACACTGAATATAACAGAACAAAAACAAATTAAACCATGAGTCCATCATGAACCCAGATAAGCCAGGCCAAGACCAAGCATAAATCTGTTCTGATCTTTAGGATGACTGGGGATAGATAGATAGTAACCTTACAAAGGATAGACAGATGAATCATCCATACGAAAGTCACAAAGGAGAGATATTTATTGTATTTCCAGAAAAATTTCAATAGCTCCTCCTATTTTCTTCGTATATAGACGCTTTCTAACCAGGAAACAGTGGTCATTATCTTTCCCCCATTAATACCAGGATTTCTAAAAGCCAATGTCTTCCTAACAGCTACAACTCCTATCTTTCTCCATCTCCTTTACATACATACACAATACACCCATACGATGGATCGGCAAACAAAAAGCACAAAGGAGATGATTTTATTTGGATTCCTAATTCAAGCAAATATAAGGAAGATCTGTTCAGAAAACCATTCATGCATGCTGTTTGGAACTCAAAAATTATCTCAAATGTACAAAAATTGGCTCGATGGCTGTGGGCACACAAAGCATGGGAGAGAACAGAGGAGGAATCAGTGGCTTACCTATGCCGGAGGCGTTAGAGTGAGCACCAGATAAGGTGATATCCGATACATTGATAAATCCAGTCAGGGTTGTAGATATGGCAGTAGAAACCATTAAGGATGGGCAGCTTCACATCTGTAGGGATGCTGATGTCGCCCTCTGCAATTAGACTAGTAACAGTAAACAAGCGGTGGTACTAACAAGAAAAGCAGTGATGAACTTGACCGCACCAAAAAATAGGCGAATAGCTCAATCAAAAGTTGTCATGATCCTACCAAATGAGGCAAAAAAAAATCAAACAAACGTGGAGAGCAGCATGAGAGAGAACAGATTGTTCAAATTTAACCCACTCATCCAACCTCCTATTGAGTGCGAATCCAGAGCAATTTAATACAGATCAATAAACACGAATAAGTCGATGAACTAAAACAAGCTGTACAGGCACCATTCTACAATCCCTGCAAAGAATAGGCGACTTTAATCTCCAGAAAAATGGTTTCATGGATCTGCCTATTTTTTTGTATTTGGACGGTTTGTAAAAAGGACACATTGAAAAAAAAACTCGCATTTGTATTTCATCATTTGCACTTTAGATTGCTTCAAAAATCATATGCAATTAGAGGACAATCACTGATATTTAGATATGTGTAACAAATTTTAAAAAAATCATCAGCATGAAAAGAAAGACAGTGCAACTGAAAATCCCATCTACGGGTAGTGTATGCCCTACAAAATGACAAGTGCAAACATATACGGTGTAGTTGTTCCTTTAAAACACGACTATGTTGTTCTCCTGACTGCCAGCATTACATATAAGGCTATCATATAGATAACTCCATACCAGAAATATAAGAAAATATTGTCACTTTACAGGTGTGAGCAGACTAACTAGTACTCCCTCCGTCCCATAATATAAGATGTTTTTTGACACTAGTGTAGTGTCAAAAAACGTCTTACATTATGGGACGGAGGGAGTAATTACTACATTACATCTCTCTTTTTTTCCTCTATGTGTCAAAGCCTATATTTTATCTGTTGCTCAATTTAATTCATTCTCAACATTTGGGAACTCAAAACAGTTAGCCAAAGTAGATACATCATAGTTTGTGTTTCCACAGGAAAATGATATTGACCTTAGTTTAACAAAGAAAATAAAAACATACAAAATCAAAGCATTCCAAGCAGTATTATCATGAATGATTCTTTAAAGTAGTAGGGGAACAATATGAAATCCACTCACATCAAAACATAAGTCCAAGGAAGGCGTGACTGGATGAATTACCCTGAACGGTGTCAGGCATGCCAACGTCCATCTTGACGTCCTCCAGGAGTTACAGATAGACAGGTAGCATGCCAAGGTCACCAGTAGCATGGAGGGTGTTCCTGACCATGTAGGTGGTGTTGGCCACTGTTAACCAAAAAGGGGACACTTTTAGTTACCAATCATGAAAAGAATGTTGAAGTATTAGAGGAACAGAAATATAATAAGTTACTCGTGACTTTAATCTTCAAAAGAAAGATTAATAGCTTTGCCTATCTTCTTCATATTTGGAAGCTTTCTAACTAGGGAACGGTGATTATTATCTCTCCCCAATATGAGGATACTAAATGTAAATGTGCTACTAAAAGCTAGTACTCCCAGCTTTCTCCATCTCCTTTACATACATGCACAATACACCCATA
>NW_021295801.1:0-973 GCF_002162155.2 Triticum dicoccoides | reverse complement strand
GGACGACAAATTCCGGCGAGGTCCGGCGCCCCTCCGCCGCGGGAACGCCCACCGGAGCTCCCCAACACCGGCCGCCGACGTGGTCGACCCGGGGCCACCCCTGGGTCACTGACCCGTGGGCCCTAGGGGCCCGGCCGGCCTGTTGACCCGGTCGGCCATGCTGACTGGGCACCCAGTGCCAATGACATGGGGGCCCCTCCCCAGAACGTTTTTGAATAAAAGAAAAAAAAGAATAGGGGAATTAAATAAATATAATTAATAAAATTAAAAATGAATAAAATTAATTAATTAATTAATTAATTAAGTAAATAATTAATATAATTAATCCTGATTAATTAACCTAAGGGCTAATTAACCTAATTAACTACTGTTAATTAAACTAAACCCTAATTAAACCTAACCGTGTATGGCATGTGGGTCCCACGGGACCCACATGTCAGGTTGACCAGGTCAAACGGTCAACGCTGACTGCTGACGTCAGCACGACGTCATGCTGACGTCATAAATCCATTTTCGAATTAATTAAATAATTAATTAAATTTCAGAAATTAATAAAATCTTTAGAAAATCATATCTTTTAATCCGTAACTCGGATTAAAATATTTTCAACATGAAAGTTGCTCAGAACGACGAGACGATTCCGGATACGCAGTCCGTTCGTCCGCCACACCCCCCTAACCTATCGAACCCGCAACTTTCCCCCTCCGGCTCCTCTGCCCGAAAACACGAAACACCGGGAATACTTTCCCGGATGTTTTCCCCCCTTCACCGGTATCACCTACTACCGCGTTAGGGCACACCGAACACCGCGTATTGCCTTGTTATATTTTGTGATGCTTTGTTTGCTCTGTATTCATTATTTCTTCCCCCTCTTCTCTCCGGTAGACTACGAGACCGACGCTGCTGCTGACCAGTTCGACTACGGAGTTGACGACCCCTCTCTCTTGCCAGAGCAACCAGGCAAGCCCCCCCC
>NW_021295800.1:0-1200 GCF_002162155.2 Triticum dicoccoides | reverse complement strand
CCCCCCCCCCAGCTTGTCGCTCCCTCATGGGCCTCCCTGACGTGAAATTAATGCCAAAAATTCCTATAAATACCCAAACCCTCGAAAAGAACCCTATATGAGAAGTTCCGCCGCCGCAAGCCTCTGTATCCACGAAAACTCAATCGGAATCCTTTTCCGGCATCCTGCCAGAGGGGGAAATCATCACCGGAAGCCAGCTTCATCAGCAATCCTATTGCGTTCGTTGATTTATCGAACAACTCGCTCGTGGCGGCCTGCCACTCGGCCATCTCGATGGTGGCGGCGCACATGCACTGGCTGCGGCAAGAGGAAGATGACGCCGCGAGGGAGCGGAGTCTGCGGCCAGCGAGCTGAAGCGGACTCCAGGTGCTCCGACAGGGCTGCCTCCGCGACCTTGATGGTGGCGTGTGCAGGAGCGACAGAGCACGCTGCCTTGGTGTTGGGCGGTGTGTGGACGGTGAGATAGCAAGGTGGATGGGGAGGGGAAGGGCGGGAGGTAGAGAGAGATGGAGAGGCGGCGGCGGCGGTGGTGGCACAAGATGGGACGGAGGGAAAGGAGGATGTGCAGAGAGAGAGAGAGGTGGGAACGGTGGACAATCCCACACATCTGATTTTGACCGACACAAGAAACGTCGGTTGTTGCATTCGCTGAGGACCTCACGACACGATCTGACCCTAACAAACAGGGTCAACTTACACGAGCTCTCCCAGACCTCCGTTTCCTAGGAGCTTATAATCTGTAGTGATATGCCATGCGTGTTAATTGGCTCTCTGCATTAATCCCACCCGGCAGTCCAACAATTAACGGGGGATTGCGTGTTCATTGATCGTGTGGTTATAATTATATTTTACGAAAATCATACCAAAACGATCTTAGACAAACAACAGGATTGCGTGTTCCTGTGGATGGATGGATTTTTTGTAAAAAGAAAAGCACATATTCACTGAAACGTAGCACATACACTCAAAACTCATCGAAAGGACCCGGAAACCCTAAAATAGAAATAATAAAGTCTTTGATGGCCCATGCACACATCATGGTCGATGCTCGTGGCTGACCACTGTCGCTGCCGAAAGACCATTGAACACAGAAAGACAAGCAACCTGACACACCAACTCCGCCAAAGCACCATAGCTAAAGCAACGTTATGAGCCGATTGAATGACCAATAAGAGATCAACAAGGCAGAAACTGTATGAA
>NW_021295799.1:0-1247 GCF_002162155.2 Triticum dicoccoides | reverse complement strand
GCCAGCATGCTGTAAGTACTTCCTCCTTATCTTTTTCTATCTTGCATTCTCAGTTTATTTTCAGCATTGCTCACTTAGAAACAACCTAAATTATGTAGGCATATAAGGAGTTTGTCGAGCATAGGAATCTCGAGGTGCGGGAGTACTTGAAACGAGTGAAGGCAAACGATGATTACAACCGTCAGATGATGACGGTTAGTTTTGCCCTCTTAAAACCAACCTAAATTTTTGCACTTTCATTCCTTCTGATCTTCTAGTTTGCTTGTTTAACTAACATTCAGGCTATGTTGGCGTCTTGGACTAACCGCACGGATCCACCACAAATGGGACCCCCACCACCACCTGCAGGAGAACCCCCACACGTGCCCACGTTCGATGAATGGGTGGCACTAGGCAGTGATGGTTCGGTTAGTACATTTGCCTAACTACTAGCAAACTAGTTCTCGTTCATGAAACACTATCATATCATATTTAACGTTAGAATCTTTTTTGAAACATGTAGGGGACCGGTGGCTCGACTCCTGCTCCGTCGACCCCAGTCACTCCGATCTGGCAGAGTGGTGGTGGTCGCGATGACGGTTTTGGCGGAGGTGGTGCTTTTGACGGAGGTGGTGGTGGTTATGGCGGAGGTGGTGGTGGTTATGGCGGAGATGGTGGTTTTGGCGGGGGTGCTCTTGCTTGATGATTCCGTGCATGTGGCCATCGTGCCATGCCTTTCATATTCCTACTTTTATCATGTTTCATGTCTTGCACTACTTTTATGTTCATGAACTTCCATCGGTGATGATCTTTAGATGATGTGATGAACTTGAGTATGTTTAGATGAACTTGAGTATGTTCACATGATGAATTGTCATATTTCATATTGTTCTGTTTTGAAATGCTGTCAAATCAATTGGAAAAGAGAAAACAAGGAAAAAAACAAAAAAACTATGCCTACGGCAAAGCCGTCGGCATATATACGCCCAGGAGTTACCAGGGCTTGCCACGTGGCAAACTATGCCGACGGCTTTGCCGTAGGCATAGCCCTGCTGCCAGGAGAAACCAGGAGCTGCCACGTGGCAGGGCTATGCCTACGGCAAAGCCGTCGGCATAGATTTCCATCTATGCCGACGGCTTTGCCGTAGGCATAGCCCTGCCGCCAGGAGAAGCCGTGGGGCGACACGTGGAACAGGTATGCCGACGGCTAGGTCGTCGGCATAGATGGAAATCTATGCCGACGACCTAGCCGTCGACATACCTGCTCC
>NW_021295798.1:0-1311 GCF_002162155.2 Triticum dicoccoides | reverse complement strand
ATATGTTTGTCTATGTATTCACACATGTATCATGTTTCCGGTTAATACAATTCTAGCATGAATAATAAACATTTATCATGAAATAAGGAAATAAATAATAACTTTATTATTGCCTCTAGGGCATATTTCCTTCAGTCTCCCACTTGCACTAGAGTCAATAATCTAGTTCACATCGCTATGTGATTTAACACCAATATTCACATCTGCATGTGATTAATACCCATAGTTCACATCATCATGTGATCAACACCCAAAGGGTTTACTAGAGTCAATAATCTAGTTCACATCGCTTATGTGATTAACACCCAAAGAGTACTAAGGTGTGATCATGTTTTGCTCGTGAGAGAAGCTTAGTCAACGGGTCTGTCACATTCAGAGCCGTATGTATTTTGCAAATATTCTATGTCCACAATGCTCTGCACGGAGCTACTCTAACTAATTGCTCCCACTTTCAATATGTATCCAGATTGAGACTTAGAGTCATCTGGATTGGTGTAAAAGCTTGCATCGTTGTAACTTTTTACGACGGGCTCTTTTATTACCTCCATAATCAAGAAACATCTCCTTAGTCCTCACTAAGGATATTCTTGACCCATGACCAGTGATCTACTTATTAGATCAAAATTGTATTCCTTTGCCAAACACAGAGCAAGGTATACAATAGGTCTGTTCACAGCATAGCATACTTTATAGAACCTATGACTGAGGCATAGGGAATGACTTTTCATTCTCTTTCTATTTTCTACAATCGTCGGGTCTTGAGTCTTACTCAACTTCACACCTTGTAACACAGGCAAGAACTCCTTTCTTTGACTGTTCCATTTTGAACTATTTCAAAACTTTATCAAGGTATGTACTCATTGAAAAAACTTATCAAGCGTCTTGATCTATCTATATAGATCTTGATGCTCAATGTGTAAGCAGCTTCACCGAGGTCTTGCTTTGAAAAACTCTTATTCAAGTATCCTTTCATGCTATCCAAAATTTCCATATCATTTCCAATTAACAATATGTCATCCACATATAATATTAGAAATGCTACAGAGCTCCCACTCACTTTCTTGTAAATACAGGCTTCTTCAAAAGTCTGTATAAAACCATATGCTTTGATCAACTCATCAAAGCATATATTCCAACTCCGAGATGCTTGCACCAGTCCATAGATGGATCGCTGGAGCTTGCACAATTTGTTAGCACCTTTAGGATTGACAAAACCTTCTGGTTGCATCATATACAACTCTTCTTTAAGAAAACCATTAAGGTGTGCAGTTTTGTTTATCCATTTGCCAGATTTCATAAAATGCGGCAATT
>NW_021295797.1:0-993 GCF_002162155.2 Triticum dicoccoides | reverse complement strand
CTTTGCCATAAACTTGAAACAGTGAAACTCAATTACAACTCAAAATCTGTAATGCAACACCATACAGTAACAGTTGGTTTGCACCAATGATCTAGTTACAAATTCCAATTCACTTCTTTGAGAGGCAATCCAGAACGATTTACCATGTCATCAAGTACCCAAGACACATTTAAACAAAGAAACAAATATCACAAAAGCACTAAATTTGAAGGCTGAAGTAGTATATCAGTAACGGGGAGAGGTAGCGCAACAAGGGGCACCACAAATGACATCTACCATTAGTTGGAGTTATTATAGGTGGGTACCTCGTGGATGTGTAGGGCACCGGGCATGAACGTCTTTGAGAGGTAGCAGAGGACTAAGACCAGGCTGTCGTCTAGAGCTTGGGCCGCATCTGCTCTCCCGCATGTTCTTCTTGCCGCCTTCAGACATCCTCAATCTCAGGCGTTTTAGTGGACTTCGGTGACCGTCTCTAGTGGAGAGGCGCCGCCGGCGGGGTTGGGGATTGGGTTGGGGCTAGACTGGTCGCGGATGGATAGTTGTGAGACCAGTGTCCTTGCCTCCTTGGCAACCCAACTTGAAGCTGCTCTCGGCATCGTTGCCTGCCACCACGATAGCCGGTTGGGGTTAGGGCCTGGGTAGGGCGAGGAGCGAGGTGGAATTGGGGATCGGGTGGGAGCTTGATTGGGAAGGGATTAGAGAGAGAGGAAGAACCGACGATACAGGGGTCGTGGTGACGGGGTTCAATGTCCGCCGCCGCCTCCACCACCGCAGCTCGCGTAACTCTCCTAGAACTCCGTCGCCGCCTCCACCGTCGTGGCTGACCACCACAAACTCCCTCCCCTCCATCGCACAGGCCGTGGTCATACCACCCCGTCCAGGGCCGGTGTCGACCCCCGACCATGGCTGCCATGCAGGCATGGCCAAGGAGGCGGCCATGGCGAAAGGTTCATGGGTGGGGCGGCATATCAACGATGGTGGTAGTGGGAGGCG
>NW_021295796.1:0-975 GCF_002162155.2 Triticum dicoccoides | reverse complement strand
GGATACCGTGCGTGAGGCCGCAAAGTGATATGAGGTGTTACCAGCTAGATCGATGTGACATCGAGTCGGGGTCCTGACAGCGTTGGCATCAGAGCCGGACTGCCTGTAGGTTCTCCAAGCCAAACTGGTCGATGTTGAGTCTAGAAATTCTTTAGTTATATGTAGGGGAATTGTTTGTGGGTTGGAACGTAAGGCTCTTTTACTCCTTATACCTTATGACTTTCTGATCTGAGTCAGTCCATTCTTCTACCGGGGGTTAAGGAATTAGGATCTGTTCTCTCTATCAGGATCACGAGTTACTAATCAGTAGTACCTTATAAGTTTGATGGATACAAGCCTAGTTCAGTTCTACTACCACATTATGTTGTTAGAATGGATCCAGAACTTTGATATGATGATGTTGAGTGTGTATGAAATCCTTTGTCAAATGTCTCAAAATTCTTCTTGAGCAATTACAGCTGTTATGCTGCCGAAATTTCGCTAGAAATTCTAATGCCTTTGCATTATGATTGTGCTTTCAGATGGCCACTCGCGACCTTAATCAAGTGGTTCGCCTGACTCGATGCCTAGATGTACCCGGCCATACTGCTAAGTTGGTCAGGGTAATGACTGAGGCTGGATACCGCTGGTATCCCGAGTACACGGTCGAAGAGCAATTCCGAGATTTTAATCAAAGCCAGTATCTCTGCACTGTCAGGATATTTCCATCTTATCCTGGATCCACCGAGCCTCTTCACTGCTCCTATGGACTCGGGGTTACTATTGAGATGGCTGTGCAGGACGCCGCCTACTCTATGATGACCATTATGCGAGTCAGATCTGGGTTATTTCGGGACTCTGATTTCCGGTATATGCCAGGATCACTTCCGGGAGCACAAGGGTATCTCCAGGCTATCTATGCTGACCCCACTCAGGAGGATTCACGGACTCGCACCACTGCTGAGATGCTCGAGGATAAGGACCGTGAAAATCGGG
>NW_021295795.1:0-1154 GCF_002162155.2 Triticum dicoccoides | reverse complement strand
GATGCTCGTAATGTTGTCTTATTTGTGGTTGATCCCTCGAGCATACACCATTACATCTTTGGTCTGACCAATGCTATCACCGTGTTCACTTAACTATGGAATTCCTTTTAAAAGGAAACCTAGATGAATTGTTGTTGAGCCCATTGACAACATCCTTATCTCCTCCATGATTTTGTTGAACATTAAGTTAGTGTTGGAAACTTTTGAAAGCATTTGTTCATGCTAGCTCATGAAGCATATGTTTGGATGAAGGTAGTGACTTCCTTTAATTCATGTGCATCTGATGCAAGTTGCCGCCGTGGATTCGAGAAAGTCAATGTTGTTTCCTTTGGAATCATCCCAAATCAGTCATGCATACGTGCGAAAGTATTCTGTGGTTCGGAGACTTGCAACCTCCATTCTATATGTGTTCCGTAGCACCCCAAGCCACTGACTGATTTGTTCGAAAAAAGGAGTTAAGTGTTAATCCATGGTAATGCACAAGACTTAGATACCCTCGTTGATGGTTCCCCCTCCTGAACTCGGTAGTGTTTTATTGTAAGACTACCATGAGGGCATGCTTGTCTGGGACAACGTGTTCACATGTTTGTAGCAGAACCAGTTCATGTTTTGGAGCTTGCTATCGTAGTTCATTCCCCGAGAATCTCGCAACGTCATCTCATCGATTTGTGTTGCAAACTTCCGTTTTTCTTCCTAGACTCGATGAGTCTGGAATATCCTGACACCAACCAGATCTGAATCTCAGGCAGATATGATGGTTGGAATATTTCCCAAGAATTATAATATTGGTCGCGCAATAACCGGTAAAGTGGATGTCGTGGCCAACACAACCATCCGGTAGACCTGTTATTATAGTATCCTATTTGAGGAAGTTGGCCACCTTCCCATAAGGACTTCGTAGGATTTACTCCCTAGTTGTGCCTTATGATTTTTTGTCCTTCCGAAGTCCGACCTTTTACTTGTTGTCTAGTTATCAAACCATTCAATGATTGGATTACACTAGCACATCAAGGAGAACATTAGAAGCGGAGTGCTAAATGTCTCTCGGTCGATCGTCCAGATTTTGTTCCTTGGCTCGCTAAGATGAAATCTGAGAAAGTGTTATCTTTCTTTGCATCTGCATCATCCATCATCATTCATCATGGTAGCAAGTT
>NW_021295794.1:0-1630 GCF_002162155.2 Triticum dicoccoides | reverse complement strand
CGATCAACCTGACCACGAGGGTCTGTTTCCTGCGAGCAAACGAAGAACAAGCAAGAAACTAAGATTGCAATCTGGATATTGCGAATATAAGATGAAAGCTTTATTGATCAAGGTGGGGTTCTGTGACGCCTTTGTCTGGTCGTTGAACACAAACGAAGTACGCGAAGTTGCAGCTATGGCGAACTTTTAATCTAAACAAAACCCAAAGTCTAAACGATGCCCTAAGGGCTGTATATATGGAGGAAGAGGGGGGAATTTCGTGGCCCTTGGTGGAGGGGTCCGAAATCAACCCTATCTCTTGTTTCCCCACACATACGGACTCTAAAAATAGCCTATACTTATGTATTTTGAAATTACATGGGCCTGGCCCAATAATAAGGTGACGCAACACCTAAAATAGCCTCGGGACGAAATTTATGAAGTGGCATCTTGTATATTTCGTCCAAGGCTTCATGCAGCCATTATGGTGGCTTCAAAGTCCTGAAATCATCACTTGTAACTCCGTTCTTGTTCCCCTTGCGCATGCCATCATCTCCATGCTTGTTCTTGCTCCAATATTCATCCTTCTCCAAGCTAGGCCCTTCATTTGTAAGCAAAACAAATGTATCCAATTTAGGCAGCATCATATTCTCATGAACATTAGAATCATTACCAAGAAACGAAAGTACCTGGTAATTTAGTTGGCGTGCACGAGCTCTAGTAATTGGTCCAGTATGTATAGCAGCAGGGGCTGTGGGTGTAACAATTGTATTGATGTCCTCATCAGTGGTGGTGCTGGTGGCTGCTCGTAGATCTGATTTTGATCAACCTCATCCTCATAATCGCCCGCATACTCATCATCCTCCTGGGTACCAGCAACAGCAGTAGCAGGAGCCACAGAATTATCAACAGCAGCACCAACAGTTTGGCCAAACGCAAGAGGAACACGGCTCGCTCGGCGAAGGTCTATTTCACGACGTGGAGGTAGTCGTTGTTGTTGTTGTTGGAGAGGTGCGTTAGGTGCAGCGGGTGGTGGTGGTGGAAGACGCGCGAGCAATTCATTAAATCTGTTATCGAGCTTTGTTTCGAACGTCTTCTCAAGGCCAGTTATCTTCTCCATGGCCTCTTCAAAATTGTTCAGCACATCTTGCACCTGTTCAGTCATCATTTGCTGAAACTTATCATGAAGCTCCTTGTTCGTTAAATTCTCCCAGTCAATCTCGTCGGCTTGTGATCCTGGCATGGTTAGCAGCAATAGAAACACACAAGAATATGATCCTACAGACTACGAACAAGTGGTGGTGGTGGGTGTCACAAATCCGTCAAGCAAAACTCAAATTCTTACCAGTTCTTACCCAGCAACAGGCGGTGATCGGCAACCGTTGTAGTCACAACTCTCAAAGCTTGGATAGAGCGATTACCAGGGAGAGTCAAACGCACGACGTAGATGTATGTGGAGCTGGGAAGGCTTATACTTTGGTAGCAAAAAGGGTCAGCAATAATCAATTCAGAGATGCAAAGTTGAATAAACGCTCAACGACGGTACTGTGCTGGTCCTAGGCTAGACTGTGCTAGAGACGCGAGCCTAGAACACCAACAAAATCACGGCGCGGCACGTAAACAAGGGAAAAGCACACTCTGAATTTTTTTT